>NW_027257560.1:385000-429852 GCF_043159975.1 Macaca nemestrina
CCATTCTGGAAAACAGCTTGACAGTTTCTTAAAAAACTAAACGTGCAATTGCTGTAGGAGGCAGCACTCACATTCACGGGCAATTATCCCAGAGAAATGAGGACTCATGTTCACACAAAAACCTATATGTATCTGTTCATAGCAGCATTATTTATAAAGTCTAGAAACTGGACACAGCCCGGAGACTGCTCAGCAGGTGAATGGTTAAACCAACTGGTGCACCCAGGCCCCAGATACCACTCTGCAGTAGTTAATGACGTCCTTGTTCATCAGTCTTTCAACCTCGAAACCACCATCATGCTTAATCCCCTTTTTTCCATCCTGGGTCTGAGTGGACTTCATTTTGCATTTCTTTCTAATGCATTTTCCCTCTGTCCTTTCTGCTTGAGCCTCATGCCTCATTGGAACCATTGTAAGAGCCACCGAATTGTTTCTCTTCTCTGCCTCATCATGGAATCCTTTCTACACTTCATGCCCCGCATTGCCATTGGAACAATCTTTCCAAAACATGAACAAACTAACTTAAAAGAAATATCCCAGGTAGCCTTCCAAATAAGTATAAGCTTTCTCTTAGAAGTTTCACTTCTTGTCTATAGGGAACCCAGGACTGTAGAGAGACAGATTTGCTGTCTGCATTTTAAGATCAGGCAGAAATCCCTGGAGGGGCCCATGTGGAATAGTGGAACAAATACTGGTTCTAGAATCAGAAGCCCTCATATCCTGGTTCTAACACTAGCTGGATGTTCTTGGGAAAGTTTTGGTTTCAAACCTCAGTATGAGGAAGCATCCTCAAGGGATCACACAAGGCTGCTGGGAGGAGCAGATGAGGGCCATGGTGAACATGCTGTGTAATCCGTGAAGCACGTCGTATATGTGAGAAGTGGAGCTGTGTGGATAGCGGTTCTGGAATCATTGTATGAAAACGATGGAAAGCACATTTGTAGTTCTGCCTGATGATACCACTGGGCACCTGGGTTGTACACGCCTGCAACATGGGTGAGGCCCGGGTCAGTACAGCTCACAGTTTGGTTTTCATGCAGTTAGAAAGGCCCGAGAGGACCCTTCCCCCCTCCAGCTGTAGGAAGGAGGTGGCTGTCTCCTGCTTATATTTGGTGGGATTGTCTGTGGCTCCTTGGGGACAGGAATGCAGGGAGTGGGGGAAGAAAGCCGGCCTGACTGCTCGCTAGTCAGCCTTCCCCCAGGGAAGAGTGGAGGGGTCATTTCGTGGTAACTTGCCAAGTCTTTCTTAACCCATCTGCTCTTAGAAATGACCAGCATGACAAGTAAAAGACCCATTAGAGACAGATGGGCTGTGTGTCCCGTGCGTTTATGGCTTTGTGGTCTCAGAGCTGCCAGAATTCGATAGCTTTCTGGGGAATGCTGGGTCAGCCAAGGGGCTGAAAATAGTGAGAGGAAGAAAATTCCCCCTCGCTGCTCTGGTCTGGGAGTGATTAGTGAGTGGAGCGGCATGGAGGGCCCAGCCGTGGTGTCCCTCTCAAGCACACCCTCACTGCAGTGGGAACGCGGGTCTCAACCTCCCTAGGCCTCCGTGATTTTCGTCTGTCACATACTCACCTCCAGCAGGGATGTCTATGGTGATGAGATGAGGGAGCATCGTAGCACATGTGGCACTTAGTAGGCTTGCGGTGAGTGGACGCTGGCGTCAGTGGAACAGGAGACTGGGCGCTTCGTGTGGACGCACTCACGTACTGGTGGCATGGGTGGACAGAGGAGAGAGGGACGCTCTGCAGTTCTCCTTTTGGTCTGTCACCCCCGCTGTTGTGAGCAGAATCCGTGAGTGTATTCTGTTGCCCCAGTCAACTTGGTAGGCTGATTGCTCAATTTTCTGCTTCCACTTTTGATTTCTTAAGAATGGGAAAACGAATACTTCAGATACTTTTCTGGTTGATGCTATACATTCCTTGATATCACCTTAATGCTTTTTAATTTCTATGTATTTTGGATGTTGGAGCTTGTCTGACATCTGTGCTTTTATGTCTCAACCTCTCGCGTAACTGTTGGCCACACCAGAACCAGAGAGAAGTGAGTAGACCGATTGGTAGCAGGGCTAGGACTGTAATTCCCCAGCCTTTTGGTGCCCAGCAGGCTCTGTTTTCTGTATTGCACTGCTCTTCTCTATTTCGACCCCTGTTAGGACAGTGGATGTGAAATGTAGCTGGGCGCTTTTGGGGGTGTGCTAGGAGTGTGGCAGATGCCTCAGACTGGCATTTTCCCCTGATTCTGAATTCTCATGGCTCAGAGTCAGTCTCTAGGCTACTGACTGGGAAGATGCAGGAAGTTGTTTTGTATGACAAACTATGCCAGGGCATTTTTTTCACCCGGCAATTTGTTTGGTTTGGACTGGAATAAATCTCTGATCTTGGTTTCTTTGTCTATATTATTAGGGAGTGGAGCCTGACTTGTTAACTTAGCCCAATTCATAGTGCTTAGAATCTCAGTGAGTGTGTGTTGAACTGAGCGGAAGTGTGAGAGCATCTTGGACAGTGGTTTGCAAACCTAGCTGCATCTTGGGGGCTGTGAAAAAAGCATGTGTGCTTACTCCCGACCAGTTGAAATAGAATCTGCAGGAATGGAGCCTGGGCAGGTATAGTGCTGTTAAAAACCCCCAGGTGGTTCTGATATACTGTAAAGGTTGAGTAAAGGTTGAGATGCCCTGATCCACAGTGAATTGGAGTCCTGGATCATAGACATGCCTTATGCCTTCACCAGCTTAGAATGGTTCTTGTGCTTTAGAACTGTGAAAAAGTGTTATGCAAACAAATGTGGAAACAGCCTAAATGTCACATCCTGTTACTACCTGTCATGAAGTATATTTACCGGTTACTCACTCTACTCTGATCTCTACCCATTCCACCTTTTCTTCATGGTATGAAGTACTCTTTAGGCATTTATTGAACTCTTGTTTGTACCACCGCTGTGCTGGACAGTTTATAAATATTACTTCTTTAAACAAGGCCTATGGAGTCAGGCTGCCTGGGTTTTGCTAACTAGCTGTGTCATTTGGGGCAACTTTTTAAGCTTATATAAACCTGACTTTCATCTATGAAATGGGATGACAGGGGGTCATGATCATCTCACAGGATCATGCAAATGTGTGTGTAAAGTGCTTAGTTTGGTGCCTAACACATAGTAACTACTTAGTAAAGTTATTATTACACCATCATCATCATATTTAAATGTAAATATTAAGAGCTAATAAATTTGTAAAAGGTACTATACCCTTACCCCTTGAACCAAAGACTACTTTAGTTTTAAGTGGTTGGGTTAATTTATCACTTAAATATTGGCCTCTTGAATACCTTGAATTTCAATTGAACGTAACCAGAGGATTTCATAATTGGACCGTTGCCTGTGGAAGTTGGAGCTTTGTTTGTTTGGTTTCACTTCCTACACTAAGCATATGGCTGTGCACATCTTTATGATGACTTTTGGTACTGGGGAATCAAAGCTTCATTCGCTTTTTGGAGGAGATGACCTTATGCTGTATGAAGCACTCAGACTTCGTTAACTATGTACCATCCAGACAAGACCAGGTGCTTCCCAGGGCAGCCTGTCCTTTTCTTATCTCTTTCATCAATCTAGCATGTTCCTTCTATTCCTCTTTATATTAGAACTTCTCTTTGAACAAGGAATGTTGTTTTGTCACTGCTAGGTCCCCAGCAATTAGTAATGCCTAGCACATACTAGGTGCCTCCTGAATGTTAATAGGTGATAATCTAGCAGTACACAAGATAAATCCGCAGGTTGAGATTTAAGCTGTGTGGTATGAAGGCTGCATTGGCAAACTTATTAAATCAATTTTGTTAATACAAGTTTAACATATCTTAGTAACTGACTTAGTTCAGGAATCATTTGCTGAGTGTCTTCTAGGCCAGACATTGGGGACAGAAAGGTAATAATATATGATCCCTGCCTCATGTGCAGGAAGTCTAGTGCGATGGACAGATGCGTGCTAATGGCTGCCATGGAATACGGTGAGTATTAGATAAAGGGGCACCCTGTGTGCCCTTGGAGCATAGAGCAGGGCTTGTGTTCTGGGAACATGGGCTCCATGTGAAAACACAATTTAAATTCTCTTTTTTCTTTCTTTTTTTTTATTTTTATTTTTTTTGAGACAGAGTCTTGCTCTGTGGTCCAGGCTGGAGTATAGTGGTGTGATCTCGGCTCACTGCAACGTGCTCCCCCCAGGTTCAAGCGATTCTCGTACCTCAGCCTCCCGAGTAGCTGGGATAACAGGTGTGCGCCACCACGCCTGGCTAATTTTTGCATTTATAGTAGAGATGGAGTTTCACCATGCTGGCTGGGCTGGTCTTGGACTCCTGACATCAGGTGATCCTCCCGCCTCGGTCTTCCAAAGTTCTGGGATTATAGTCATGTATGTATTCATCCTTTTAAATATCTGCGGGTAGCATTTAACTTTAAATGGGTACTAATTAAACTATTGAATGACTTTAGTATGGATTGAATGACTTTGCTCGGGCCTCGTTTTTAATTTCCTTCATTAGAGAGAAAAAAAAAAAAATGCAGGTTGAATATCCCTCATCCAAACTTCTTGGAATCAGAAGTGTCTCAGATTTTTTTCCTTTTTTGGATTTTTGAATATTTGCATTATACCTGCTGGTTGAGCATCCTGAATTCAAAAATCCAGAGTCTGAGCTGTTCCAATGAACATTTCATTGAGCATCACCTCGACACTCAAAAGTTGAGGATTTCAGAGTTTCTGGTTAGGGAGACTCATCTTGTATGGGTGCTGGGTTGTTGCAGGAGTTTTGGACCAGAGGTTGGGTGACTAGGCTTTGGTTTTCGCTTTGTTATTAAACGGGCTGTTTTATTCCATAATCTCAGCTTTAGATCCCCCGGTTGTCAAAGAAGGGAACGGGCCATCTGATGTTTAAGGCCTCTGTTAGTTCTGACTTGGAGACACCTGGCTTCCGTTCATCTTCCTTAGGAGTGGACAAAGAATATGGGAATTTTGAAATCGTTAGTCAACATCTACAGGGTCATTGCAGCCTGGTTTTGGGTAAGGTCATCTTTAGTGAGCCCAGGGAGAAACAGTGGTTTAGCTGTCAGCTGAGAGGGGTAAGCGGTCCTATTAATTTTCCTCTGTGTTAGTGAAAGCATTGTTGAGGGTCACAGCGTTAGTGGAGCTGGCTGGAAAGAGGAGGGGAACTCACTGTTACAGGTTATATTGAATGTCTTTTCAGTCACTAAATGCTTTTTATGATATGTTTTTCAGGATTTCAGTGTTGTATGATTTCTCTGTGTTAAGCACAGGAAATTTAACATCAGCAAAAAAGAATGCTCTTTCTGTTTTTTTCCTTTGAGATGGAGTTTCGTTCTTGTCGCCCAGGCTGGAGTGCAGTGGCGTGATCTCAGCTCACTGCAACCTTGGCCTCCTGAGTTCAAGCGATTTTCCTGCCTCAGCCTCCCGAGTAGCTGGGATTACAGGTGCCCACCAGCATGCCTGGCTAATTTTTGTATTTTTAGTACAGATGAGGCTTTGCCATATTGGCCAAGCTGTTCTTGAACTTCTGACCTCAGGTGATCCTCCTGCCTCGGCTTCCCAAATTGCTGGGATTACAGGCATGTGCCGCGATGCCTGGCCTTGAATGTTCTTTCTATGGGAATTTACAAAAGCCAGCTTTTGAGTCTAGTGGCAGAAAACCTCTTCATTATTTAGCTGTGCTGTGAGCTTGGAGGGCTTCAAGCCCAGCTGAAAAAGCTGTAGTATTCTATGTCAGTTGGCTGTCTTGGAGAACTTAATGAGCACTGGACTGGAGTGATACTGTCAGAGTTCATGAGCGGTTTGAGGCTCTCAAAGCCTAGATACTGGGGTTGCCCAAATACATCAGCTGGACTCACTATTTCTCTCGGGAGTCGGGGGGTGGAAAATGCTGTGGTCTTAACTCTGCTCTTAATTTTACAGTGCTGTTATTAATGGTAAGAATGATTTCATACGTTTGCATTTTGCTTTGTAATTCACAGAGAATTTTAAAATCTGTTATCTGATTTTATTCCCTCAGCAGTTCTGTGAAAAAGGTAGAGCACTTTCATATCTTCTGTTTTTCCATGATTCTCTTGTGGCTCACAGAAGCTAAGAGCTTTCACCAAGGTCATAGGGTGAATGAGTTGCAGAGCTGGGAGTAGAGGCTCAGGCTTCTAGTGACCCTGTTTCTTCCTTGATAGCTTGCTCTGGTGGCGCTATGCTCAGGTAACTGCGCATGCTCGGTTTGGTCTTTTGTAAATCCCTGCCCCATTTCGGGGGAAGTTCTTGGGAGGCTTCTATTCATTTTGGAGCATTTAAGTATCTTGTCCTCTCTCCCTCTTCCCAGATGCATGGGCATTTCTGCAGGCCCCCAGGCTGGCCCTTGTGCGTGGGGGCGTCTCCTGTCTCCACGTTGCTTGCACGCCCCGGGGCCCCCTAGTGCCTGCCTCCACACTGCAAGCTGTTTGGTAAATGTTACTAAGTCGGCATCGTTGTTTTCTAGAAATGGGACGGGGTATGGATGGCACGTTCTTTTCTGTGTGAAGTCTGCGATTGTATCATCTTGCCTTCCCCGTGTGTGCTCCTTGAGGGTGTCGCTGTGCTGCGGTCATCTGTGTTCCCTAGGGTGCCTCCCTTGGAGTTCGGGCGGTAGTAGACATGCAGTCAGTGTTCACGGCCTGAATGAGAGGAAAGCCAACAGAGCCATTAAATCTGGAAAATGACAAGTGAAGGAAAGGAATTTTTATTGAAGGCATGTGAAAAAGAAATCTTTTTAGAAAAGTTGACCTGTTTCTCAATTGGAGTTGAATTTCAGCTCAGAAAAGCAGCTGTGTGCCCAGAGGGATTTGGGATTTCAGTTTTTGACAGATGAATTGAATTTGTTGTTGTATGAATGTATTATCCTTTTGTGGTTTTATTAGGCCTTTCTCCCAAATGGAATCGATTTTTCTATAAAAGTCACACTTCCTTTTTGAGAAGTGTAACACTAATTGTATGGGATGGTCTCCCAAAAGATTACCTGCCAGGAACCAAACACACTGCCTGAGACTCACGGCCCCTGGTTTCTGCCTGTGCAGCTGCAGGGCAGAGAGGCACGCTCGAGCTGAAATCAAGACGCGTGTCTGCATCTTCTCTTTCTTGACTGCTGTTTCGTCTCTGAGCTGGCCTGCCTTCAACGTCTAGGAGCTTGGTGGGTGTAGACACATTACGGTATGGAGGAGGGATATGGTGTTGCCACAGCCAGGAGACTGGCTGAAGTCTCTGTTCTCTTCCTGCTCACTGCTCTGACTTTGTATGAGTCACATTTGTAGGGCTGTGCACAGCGGCTTACACCTGTAATCCCAGCACTTTGGGAGGCCGACCTGGGAGGATGTCTTGAGCCCAGAGTTTGGAACCAGTCTGGGCAACATGGTGAAACCCCATTCCTACAAAAAATAAAAATTAAAAAATTAGCCAGATGTGGTGGCTCCTGCCTGTAATCCCAGCTACTGGAGAGTCTGAGGTTCGAGAATCACTTGAGCCTGGGAAGTCGAGGCTGCAGTGAACCATCATCACGCCACTGCACTCCAGTCTGGTCAGAGCAAGACCTTGTCCCCAAAAAAACAAACAAACAAAAACTCATTTGTAATAGTGGCAGTAGTTAACTTTTGAAAGTTTGAAGAAAAGTTTCTAAATAACCTGTGACCATGGACAACTTACTTAGCCTTTCTATGCCTCAGTTTCCTCATCTATGAAAAATGAGAGAATATGGTACTGATCTTACAGGATTTCAATGAGAACTAGACGAGATCAAACTCAGAGCCTGGCACCTCGTGAGTGCACACTCAATGTTATTATTTCAACATTTTAGAGGAAAAAGAATGCTAATGGGTCACTATGGCTAAACATAGTCTATCACTGGCGTTACTTATGGTATTGGAAGGAAGTTGAATTCCATATAGATAGTGTGATGGAGAAAGTATTTTGGGCATTGGCAGTATTTATTCAAAGAACAAAGGATGTGTCTGTCCTGTGTGGAGAGCCGTTTCCGCTTGTTTCTTTAAATGCTATGGGAAAAGCAGTGGACCCTGTGCTCTCTGCCGGACAGCTTCAGTCTCCGCGTATTGATTTGGCCAATGGTCGCTCGCCGTCATCATGGCAGCAGCATTGGAAGGGACAGCTTGTCTTGATTTGCATTTTTGGGTGTTTGTGCTATTTATAGACAATTAAGACTTGGAAGCCTGTTTATGGCAAGCTGGCAAATTCAGCAAAACATGGAAAAACCTGTTAGCAGAGTTTGCACGTGTGTGGGCACAGAGCAGCCAAATAAACACACAAGTTTTCCTGTATTTTAAAACTCTCTGAAAAAAAAAAAAAGACATTAAACCATTGCCCAGATGGCTTATAGAGCTAGAGCTTTTTCCTTGAAGTACGTGAGTATGACTGTCAGACATCTGAATCCCCAAGCCATCTTAAAACATCATTTGGATGCTACCCCCTCTCTGCCCCTTTTTTCCATTTGTAAGGGACAAGGATCCAGGAAGGAAAGTATTAGTTTACAAAGGCTTTTGTTACAATTAATCGTTCATGTTCTTTCTTTTGGTATCTTATTCTCTGTTTACATTTTTTTTTTATTTTTACATTTTTTGAGACAGAGTCTTGCTCTGTCACCCAGGCTGGAGTGCAGTGGCACCCTCTCGGCTCACTCCAACCTCTGCCTCCCAGGTTCAAGTGATTCTTGTGCCTCAGCTTCCTGAGTAACTGAGATTACAGGCGTGTGCCACCACGTCCAGCTAATTTTTATGTTTTTAGTAGAGACCAGGTTTCGCCGCATTGGTCAGGCTGATCTTGAACTCCTGAACTCAGGTGATCTGCCTGCCTCAGTCTCCCAAAGAGCTGAGAATACAGGTGTGAGCCACCGCGCCCGGCCGCTGTTTCCATTTTGTAAACACTAGCGCCACCCCAGTGTAGGGTGGCTAGGGGTATTCTTCTTTCCTGTTTCCTGGTGTATTTTCCTCTACAGCGTTGATCACTCTTTAACATACTTTTTGGTTGTCTGTCTCTACCTACAAAAATATATGTTCGCTGTTATATCACCAGTGCCTGGCACGTAGATAGTCAGTCAATATTTGTTGAATGAATGAATGAATGGGCTGAAAGAACCTTCTTCTTCTTTCTTCTGTCACTTCACACCATAGGCTTTTGGAAAATGCTATATGAACAGGGATCGTAAGCAGCAGAAGTTACACACATGGCTGTGGGATAGCCCATCATCCTCAGATACTTGTCTGGAAGGAGGTGGAGTACATGAGTAGAAATGATACAAGATAACCTCTTCAGGAAATCAGCCAGGTGTCACAACTTTTCACATAGGCGTGTGATGTTAGTGTATGTGTGTATGAAGAGCTGTCGTGGCCTAGAATCACGGGCCTTTAGATCCCTTGTACAGATAGAAAAGTAAAGGTGGAGGCCCAGGAATGCTGTAGGCCACCGAGGTAGAGTCCCTGTCTGCCCTTCTCAGTGTCCGGTCACTTCTCAGTGCACTCCCCTCTTTACTGCTAAAGCCACTTTCCCTGATTCTGAATGTGTAACCACGAGGGGGAAAATGTCCTCCAGGCTCACAATTTGTGGAGAAAAAGCCCAGCACCTAAAATAATGTTCACGAAGTTTGTACCTAGAAAACGTGGCCATTTCTATCATATCTTTGAATTTCCCTCTTTCTCATACATTTTATAAACAAGACAGTAGAAGGAGATTCGTGAACAGCCACTTTAGAACAAGAGGGAAAAAATCAAATCTAGAACATTCCAGTTTCTGTTTTCTTCTCAGTTTAGGGCTAAGGCACTTTAGCTTCCTGTCTAAGGGACTACTCAAATCTGATTAGAAGCCATTGTGGGCTGGTAATTATCCGTAATTTTAGGAAGACAGATGCAGCACCAACTCTATTCTCTGATAGTAGGCTTAAGAATTTTAAATTTGCATGGCAGGAGAATCAGATGGTGAGGTGGGATAAGCGTTCAGATGCTTGGTCATTGATAGCTTTTTACTTCCACGTATCACATGGGGATTTGGGACTCGGGAAGCCCGCTGAGAACTGATGACTATCTGTCCCCTGAACAGCTGGGGTCTGTTTCATCCTGAGCTCAGAAAGATTGCTCCTACTGCAGCCAGGGAAGACAGGTTGTTGACTGGTTAGAAATCATGGCAGGTTATTTTCTCCACCCGCAGTTCGCAGTTGAAAAGCAGAGCTATCAAAAAGTTGTCTTCTCTGTTGTATTTCAAATCTGGGTGTTTAAAAAATTATGTAAGCAAATTAAGCATTTCTGTAATGGTAGTTGTGTGTGTTCTTGATGCGAATGAGAGGTGCATTCCCTTGTAAAATCTCTGGGACTTTATAGGAGTATGTGAGCCTTAGAACAAAAGTTGGTTTTCTAGATGATCACGTAGATATGATGCTGAGCACTAGACAAAGATGTTGATTGAAGCGATTTAAAAAAAATTTTTCTGAGTTCAGATTTTACACCAATATTTAGAAAATCAGCAAAAGAACTTGGAGGAATGTTCTCAGGCATCCAGTTCAGCCCCCTGCGCACATTGTCATAAAATCCGAGGGTGTGTACAGGGAGACGCATTCCTTTCTGTTCTCATCACTGGTCCTTTCCTGGCTCTGCACCTGCCTGTCATGCGCGTCCGTGCGAAGAGACCACCAAACAGGCTTTGTGTGAGCAATAAAGCTTTTTAATCACCTGGGTGCAGGCGGGCTGAGTCCAAAAAAGAGAGTCAGTGAAGGGAGATAAGGGTGGGGCCGTTTTATAGGGTTTGGGTAGGTAAAGGAAAATTACAGTCAAAAGGGGGTTCTGTGGCGGGCAGGAGTGAGGGTCACAAGGTTCTCAGTATGGGAGCTTTTTGAGCCAGGATGAGCCAGGAAAAGGAATTTCACAAGATAATATAATCACTTAAGGCAAGGACTTCATTTTCACTTCTTTTGTGGTAGAATGTCATCAGTTAAGGTGGGACAGGGCATTTGCACTTCTTTTGTGATTCTTCAGTTACTTCAGGCCATCTGGGCATATACGTGCAAGTCACAGGGGATGCGATGGCTTGGCTTGGGCTCAGAAGCATGACATTGCCCTCTTCCCGACCTTCCCTACCTTTTCCCTCCTGTGCGGTTCTCTCACAAAGCGAATGGCCTCAGCCACAGCTTCTCTGCAGCTGCATCAGACTGTGGCGACAGGAGTGGTGGCTCCTGCAGGGCCTGCTGTCCCCACGGAGCCCAGTCTTGCTTGCGGCTGGAACCTGGTCACCATTTGCACCGAAAGTATGTAATTCTACAGAATGAGAGCCAACATGCTGGGAATGGAGGTGTCTTTATCACGGTGCTCTGCATATTTTAATCTTGGGTAGAAAGTATGGAAAAGTATGTGATACCTGTGGTTTGATGTCAGAAGGACATTGTGAACTTGATGTGGACTGAGGATGTTCAGGTGCAACAGGCACCCCGGCTTCATTAAATGAGACTTCCCCACCTCCCTGCCAGGCATGCACAGGTGTATGGCCACATCTTATGTGTCATCCTTATCTAGAGTGCGCCTTGTCATGCTTAAAGTTACATGATGATATTCTGCCTCATAGAGTAGGTCCCAAACCGCATTCAACACAGAAATATACTCTTGCTATTATACATAGAAAGGGCTTTCATATACCAAGCGGGAGAGCAGTCCTAAAATCTGGGCTGGAATCACAGAAGGAAGGTTTGGGAAGCAACAGATTCCCTAGTCCAAAGCTGGTTTTTGATGAACCTAGAAACAGGACCAAGAGAAGTGAATTTCCCTAAGGCCCTGACAGTGTCTCACGGTAGCATTTGAACCTAGCAGTTTCTTGACCTATTTCTTTAAATGATTAGTCATGCTTCCTCTGATTCCTATATAAACGTATTCCTCATTCATTCTTTTGTTTCAGTGAATTATTGCAGTGCTACCACGTAACAGTATTGGAGTCAAAATGTGGCAGTGTTTATCCCTTTCCAAGGTTTTTAGTTGCACAGTTTGTCAAAGTTGTGCTAACAGTTTCTTGTTGGTTGCAAGGTGTCCTTTCAGAAGCCAATTGTGTGGTGTATTGACGTTGATTGTTGGAGGTAGTTTGGTTAGAACGTACTTCGAGTGGCTGGCGTGGGCCTGGGGAACAGTGACAACTGCCTGCTTCATGGGCAGAGATGAAGTAATTGCTTCCTGGGAAGTACCATCCTCCTGGCCACACTCTCCAGCCCATTTCGTTTGTGTTGGTTTCCTCGCATCTGCACGTTTCTGGCTTCATGTGAGTCTCATTTATTGTAGCATATGACTTCAGGCTGTGGGGAAGAATGGCCATTTTAGCACAGAGATGCACACAAAGGAACAACTGGCTAAATGTGAGTGAAGACATTCTTAGAGGGGGTTTCATTTTTTTTATTCTTTAACAGGCAGTCTGGGAAGCATTCTGGACATGTGGCCTGCGCTGTGACAGTTCCTCCCTGCAGGATCCCAGATGTTTGGAGATTGTAGTGATAACTATTATCATTGAGAATGTCATTCTCACAGGCTCTAATAAGTCAGGATTTATTCAGTGTTAATTTGTTAAAGACAACTGTATTTCTAGCCAAATCCATGTGAGACGTTTCTCCTGGCAGTGTTGCTGGGGGTATTCCCGTGGCTTAGTCTTCGGGCAGCACACGCCTTTGAATACTGCTGAAGCTGTGAGTACCCAAAGCGCACTGGAGTACTTTTACCATACGGGGTGTTAGTCACTGATACACGTCTCAGTCAGACCTGATGGATTCTTGACCCCTTCCTTTCTTAATTTTTTAATTTTTATTTTTTATTTTTGTTTTTTAAGAGCATAACCCCTTAGGTGGCCACCATGAATCTCTGGTGTTTTCAGTTGGCTGCAGCCTATTTGCCGTCTCTGGTTCAAACATATTCGAAGCCTGATGATGCTTCCCTCGGTTGTTCTTCTGCTGTGTGACCTCCGTGCCCGCAGGGTTCAAGAGTGTCAGAGCTGGGAGCCACCTTCACAACTACCAGGGTTTCCGGAACCTCCTTTATCTAGCCCTGGGGACGGAAGAGGTGTCATCAGAGTCGGAGGCTTATTAGGGTTACACGCCATTGATAACAAATGAGGAGGTTTTCTTTTATATAAGGGGAGCTTCTTATAATGTGCTTTAGTAGGGTAAAGAAGCTTTTGAGATTTGCTTTCTCTGGAAAGATAATTTGTGATCCTGCTGTTGCTTTCAACAAAAATATAATTTGCATACCAGTGCATGTTGTATTACTGAGCACTGGCTGACAAATGGTTCTTAACTCATCATTCACTCCGCCACTGTTTCTTGAATGGCATATGTGTGCCAGCTGTAGTAGGAACTTGCTAGGCTCTAGGACTAACCCTTATGAAATAGGGGTCCTGGGGGAAGCAAATGCATATAACTATAAACGTTTGAGGGGATATCAGAGGGGTGCCTATAGGTACAAAAGTTTGTTCATTCATTGTCCCATCTAGGAGGTTTTGTGTCTTAGCAGCGTGTTCCATAGCAACCCATCCCTCTATCAAAATATTCATCATGTTATTTTGAAATTCTCTGCTTAGGTATGTGTTTTTCTGACTACATTTAGAACTGGTTAAGGACAGGCTATGGGGTATGTATTATATATATCTACACACACACATATATTTTTATATATACACATTACCATTGTAAATATACTATATATTTATATATATACTCATATATATATTTCTCCCTCTCTATATATACATACACACCACACACATATATATACACACATATATATGAAATACACACACACACACACACACACACACTTCTACTGCCAAGCACAGAAAGTCAATACTAGGCAAGAGTTCTTTTAGTGTTCATGAAAAAATAGATGTGTTAGTTGAGAGCGTCCTTAAGTTGCCAGGGGAAAGACAGGATGGATTCACAAAGGGAGATAGTGTGTTTTTTTTCCTTTGTTTAACTCTTGAATTCGAAATAATCCAGACTTATGGAAAAGTTGCAAAAATAGTACAGAGAATTCCCATATACTCTTCCCTCAGATTCCCCAAACATTTCACCCCATTTGTACTTTCTTTCTCTGTGGATATAATTTTTTTTTTCTGAAATGTTTGAGAGTGGAAGGTAGCATGCAGGCAGGGTGAAAGGCGGAAGGAGAGAGGTGGGTTGGGAGGCTTTTTTTTTTTTTGACCTTCTGAGATGGCGTTTCACTCTTGTCACCCAGGCTGGAGTGCAATGGCACGATCTTGGCTCACTGTAACCTCTGTCTTCTGAGTTCAAGTGATTCTCCTGCTTCAGCCTCTGGGATAGCTGGGATTACAGGCGCCCACCACCATGCTTGCCTAATTTTTTGTATTTTTAGTAGGGGCATTTCACCATTTTGGTCAGGCTGGTCTTGAGCTCCTGACCTCTGATGATCCACCTGCCTTGGCCTACCAAAGTGCTGGGATTACAGGCATGAGCCACTGTGGCTGGCGATTGGGAGGCTTTTGCAGTAACCCAGAGCGCTATGATGAGGGCTGGACCTGGTTGGAAATGATGAGAAAGGTGAGAAGTGGTTAGGTCTGGCATATATTTTGAAAGGAGAGTTTAAATGGGTTGGATGACAAGAGAGAGAAAAAGAAGTTTTAAGGATGATGTCAAGGATTTTGGCCTGAGTAACTGGAAGACTAGAGATGCTGTTATTGGGATTGGGAAGACTATGGGAGGAGTGGGTTATAGCAGGGGGAATCAAAAGTGTGTTTTCGGCATGCTAAATTTGAGGTCCAAAAAGGGATATCAAGAAGTGTTGGCTGGGCGCGGTGCCTCACGCCTGTAATTCCAGCACTTTGGGAGGCTGAGGCGGGCAGATCACCTGAGGTCAAGAGTTCGAGACCAGCCTGATAATTATTAAAATCGATCATTGATGTTTACTAATTAATCATATTATTGCTCCTGATACTGCAGGGGGTGTATACCTACCTGTGATGTTGTTCCTAATATCCAGGGACAGAGAGCATGATTTTAGTTTTAATATCACAGTAGGTGTACACTCACCATGTGAAACTGATCCTAATATCCAGGGGGGTAGAATATGACATGACTCCCAACATAGCAATGAATGGACAGCCACCTGGTGATATTACTCCTAATATACACAGAAGAAGCGTATGATATTACTCCCAATATCCCAGGGAGGGTACAGCTCTTCTGTGATATGGTTCCTAGTATCTGGAGGGGGAGAGGATGATAATAATTCCAGTATCACAGGCTGTGTTCACCCGCCCTGTGATATTGTTATTAATATTCTGGAAGGGAGAGGATGATATGATTCCCCATAGAGCAGGAGGCGTACACCCAGCCTGGGATATTGTTCCTAATATCCATGGAGAGGAGAGGCTGATGTTACTCCCAATATGGCAGGGGGTGTACATCCACCCTGTGATATTCTTCTTAATATTCCAAGGCTGAGAGGTTGATACTACTCCCAGTATCGCAGACACCGTACACCCCCATGTGATATTCTTCCTGATATCTGGAAGGGGAGAAGATGGTATTAATCCCCATATCGCAGGAGGTGAACACCCACTTTGTGATATCTTTCCTAATATGCAGAGGGAGAGAGGATAATATTATTCCCAATATTGCAGAAGATGTACACGCTCCCCCATGATATTGTCCTTAATATTCCAAGGCACAGAAGACGATGTTACTCCCAATATCGCAGAAAGTGTACACCCCCCAGTGATGTTGTTCCCATGATCCAGGAGGGAAGAGGATGATATGACTTTCAACCCCTGCACCCTGCAATGCTCTCACCCTGCAACACCGACACCAGCTCAACCTGACATGGGACCAGAGGTGCTGGCTGGGGGTGTTCATTGCTTCTCTTTTCTCCCTTGCCAGACTCAGTAGAGGAAGCTGAGACCGAGCAGCCGCAGGAACAAGGTAGGTTTTGCCCGTGGCTCAGGCTTCCTCTGGTTATGGGCTGGGTCTTGGAGTAACACCGGGGGAGGGGACAGAGCTGAGTACAGTGGGCAATGGATGTGGCTGTCACCCCTCTGTGGTGTGGGCCGGGGACTTGAGGGACATCGCCTGAGGTGGGCCTGAACCTCCCGTCTACTCTGGCACTGGAGGCCGTGGGGTCCCACACTTCTTCCAATGAACATGCTGACCCCTGCCTGGTCACCGACCGAGGTGGGACATCCTTTCCACTGCTGGAGACCACATGTAGCTGTGGGTTCCTTCTTCATGACCTGGAGAAGCTGCAGTTCACCCTGTGCTCCGCCTCAGAGATGGGAGGCCACACTGCCCTCAGCGGGTAGCAGAATGCAGAGCTTTAGGTTGCAGGGGCCTCAACTGAGGTCCCTGAAGGGTCTGCTCCTTCCTGAGGGGAGCCAGTGGGGAAGGGAAGGCTGTTGTAGGTTTGCCTCAGGGAGGGGGTGGTTCCACCCTCTGCCAAAGTCACTGGAGCAAAGGCACGTGGCTCTCCAGCTGCCCCGGAGGCCAGGGTAGTGGCTGGGAGGGGCTGTGTGCCTCTGCCGGATTGGGGAGATTTCTTAGCTAATCTAGTGTAGTCAAGTCAGACATTTGCCTCGAAATCATATTTATTTATTTTTTTAATTCCAAGGCTTTACAGATGAATAAGGAGGCAGTTTGTACTGAAAATATTTTTTACATGTGAGCTTGAAACAGAGAGTCTGTTTAAATCTAGTTTTTTCCTTCCCAGTAATGCCTCCTTTCATCCCAGGTTTTCCAACAGGAAATGCGCTTGTTTGCTCACCTCTGGGAGGGGGCTTTGGCTAGGAATCCACCAAAGCCAGCAGGCACCAGTGGGCTGCTGGAGCACGCTGGCCTTTGTTAACCCTTTAGGAACTGTGGGCTTCAGGTTTTCAGACCATTGAAGGTGAAGGTGGCCACAGGGGCCTGGAAGCTTTCCCATCCTTCCTGCAGCGATGGTCCGTTTCCCTGCACGGAGATGGGTACATGGGTACAACAGCCCTGTCCTGTGCCGTCAGTGGCTTTACCAATTTTGCATAGCAGCTTTTGAGCTGATCAATAGCTCTGATTGGCTATTGAGGATTTCATGGATTCCTGTACCCCACCGGGGGGCCCAATATGCTGACAAAAGTTACATTTGTAGTTGTAGTGCTGCATATACATGGGTCCAGTTAGAAGGCTTTGATTCTTTCTAAAGGGAAAGGCATCTCTGAGGGATCACTGAGCTGACATAGTCTCCTAAAACCATGCTGTGAGGTGGGCGACAAAGCAGGACAGGAGGGTGATTTTGTAGGAGAGTCGGTCCACGGGCCGGCGTGTTCTCTCTGTCCCCATAGTGCCGGAGTTCCTGTGTGCTCCAGGCCTGGGTTTGCATTGCACATAATTCTCAAGGGCTCATGGCAAGCTGTGCCAGGGACACAGAGAGGGGGGATGTGGGGACCTTGTCCCCAGTGGACCAAGGACTCAATGCTGAACTCTAATCTGTCTAGGTGTTTTTGTGACTTGCAGAAATACCTCCACCTTGCCTGGGCCTGGAGCCACAGGCGACCCTGCCGAAGGTGAAGAATGTTCTAGAACAATGCAAGACCTGCCCAGGCTGCCCCCAGGAGCCAGCATCCTGGGGTCTCTGTGCGGCATCCAGCAACATGAGCTTGCAGGACCCCAAGGAGCCTTCCTTCTTCTTGGAAGCTGAGGACGACTGGGAGGACCCAGAGGCCCTGACCTCACTGCTGTGTTCCTGAACGCCCCCGGGTACAAGGCCAGCTTCTGTGGCCTGTACGGTGTGGCATGGCCATGGCTGAGCGGCATGTTCTGCAGCTTTAGCGACGAGGAGGAGCTGACTGGGCGCCTGGCACAGGCCTGAGGGGTGGCCAAGAAAGCTGGCCTCTTCATGGCCCTGGCCAGACTCTGCTTCCTCCTGGGGCGGCTGTGCAGCAGGAGGCTCAAGCTGTCCCGGGCCCGGGTGTACTTGGAGGAAGCACTGGGGTCCCTGGAGGGCAGCTTTGGGGACCTGTTCCTGGTGGTGGCTGTGTACGCCAACCTGGCCAGCATTTACCGGAAGCAGAACGGGAGAAGTGTACACAGGTGGTTCCCAAAGCCATGGCCCTGCTCCTGGGGACGCCGGGTCACATCTGCAGCACCGAGGTGGAGGAATAGCTCCTGCAGCTGGCCCTGCAGCAGATAGTGGGTGGCCAGAGCCTGCAGGCCGCGGCCCGGGCCTGCTTCCTGCTGGCCAGGCACCATGTGCACCTCAAGCAGCTCGAGGAGGCCCTGCCCTTCCTAGAGCTGCTGCTGCTTTTGCACAGGGACTCGGGAGCCCCAGAGGCTGCGTGGCTCTCAGACTGCTCCCTACTGCTGGCTGACATCTACTCCTGGCTCCTACTCCTGGCCACAAGTGCCTGCCCCACCTCGTGCTGAGCCTGTGTCATGGTGGCCTCATTGAGGACACAGGACTCGCTGGCCGGCTCGCTAAGAAGCGTGAACCTGGTGCTCCAGAACTCCCTCCAGCCCCACAGCCGCCCCACCCAGACTTCCCACTACCTCAGGCGAGCGCTGGCCTCCCTAACCCCAGGCACAGGCCACGTGCTGCGCGGCCTTCTCCACACCAGCCTGGCCCAACTGTACAGCCACCGTGGCTATCACGGCCCAGCCATCACCTTCATGACACAGGCGGTGGAAGCCAGTGCTGTTGCCGGAGTCTGTGCCATCGTGGACCCCCTGGTGGCCCTGGCCTGGCTGCACGTGCTTCATGGACAGAGCCCGGTGGCCCTGAACATCCTGCAGTATATCCAGGATGCAGTGGTGGCCAGCGAGGACCAGGAGGGTATGATTGCCAACATGGTGGCCGTGGCTCTGAAGAGGACAGGCCAGACGAGGCAGGCAGCCGAGGGCTACTACTGCGCCCTACGGGCGGCTTGGTACCTGGGCCAGCGGAGGAACCAGGCAGTGGTGCTGGCCAACTTCGGGACCCTGTGCCTGCTCTGGGGTGCCAGAAGGCTGGCCCAGCACTACCTCCTGGAGGCTGTGCGGCTGTTCTCGAGGCTGCCCTGCAGGGAGTGTGGACAGGACTTCACCCACGTGCTCCTGTAGCTGGGCCACCTCTGCACCCGCCAGGGCCCGGCCCAGCAGGACAAGGGCTACTATGAGTGGGCCCTTCTGGTCGCCGT
This sequence comes from Macaca nemestrina, assembly GCF_043159975.1. NCBI lineage: Eukaryota > Metazoa > Chordata > Mammalia > Primates > Cercopithecidae > Macaca > Macaca nemestrina. The sequence goes on from NW_027257560.1 coordinate 404,178, forward strand.
GGAGATGGGCCATGTGGAGAGTGAGTGCCCCAGTTCCCCCTGTGCGCCTTCCGGGGCCACTCGGGTCAGGGCACACCTGGGGTTTGTGATTCGGAAACAAGGGGTGGTTTTTCCACCATCGAAAGTGCTGAGTCATGGCCAGCAGCAGATGTTGGCAAGCGCCCTGGGGACAGGCGGTTCCCATGCAGGGCCAGGTCCTCTGTGCCCTACTGAGGCAGCCAGCTCTTCCTGGTTTGCCCAGGGACCATCCTGCCTTGAGCATGGAAAGTCCTGCTTGCTGGGAATCCCTAGACATAACCCTGGGATCAAGGCAGGCTCTCCTGCGCTGGGACTTGGGGCCCCTCCATGAGCCAGGCCCTGACACCGGTTCTTGTGCCCGTGTGATCTGCTTGGTATGTTGGCAGCCTGCGCACCTGTCATCCCACTTCACAGGGGACAGGGGGTGGGTGATTGCCCAAAGCCGCAGAGCAGTTCATGCAGAGTGTGTCAGGCCCCACCCACAAATGGGGCTTGTGGAGTCCTCGGGTGGCAGGGACTGAGTGTGGGAATGGAAGCTTCAGGCCAGAGAAGCCACAAAAGTGTGAGTGGTGTGATGGCGGGGCACCAGTTGGCCCCGGATTAGGGAAGCCTCTTTAGTGTGGGACCAGAGGGTTGAGAGGATTTAGTCAAGTAATAGGTGGTGGGGGAGGGGCTGGTGGTGTAGCCTGTGTGAAGCACCAGGGATGAGCGAGTGGGGGTGAGTGAGCGGGAGTGTGAGCGGGGATGAGTGAGTTGGGGTGAGTGAGCGGAGGTGTGATGGGGGTGAGTGAGCGGGAGTGTGAGCGGGGATGAGTGGGTTGTGAGCAGGGGTGCGTGAGTGGGGTGAGCGAGCGGGAGTGTGAGCGGGGATGAGTGGGTTGTGAGCAGGGGTGCGTGAGTGGGGGTGAGTGAGTGGGAGTGTGAGCGGGGATGAGTGGGGTGTGAGTGGGGGGTGAGTGAGCGGGAGTGTGAGCGGGGATGAGTGGGGTGTGAGTGAACAGGAGTGTGAGCGGGGATGAGTGGGGTGTGAGCGGGGATGAGTGAGTGGGGTGTGAGCGGGGATGAGTGAGTGGGGGTGAGTGAGCGGGAGTGTGAGCGGGGATGAGTGGGGTGTGAGCGGGGATGAGTGAGTGGGGGTGAGTGAGCGGGAGTGTGAGCAGGGATGAGTGGGGTATGAGCGGGGGTGAGTGAGCAGGGCTTATGCAGGGAGGTGCAGAGTTGGGAGCGGGTGGGTTGGGTGCTGGATGGTGAGAAGCTCTTCTGGAGAGCTAAGCAGGGCCTGGGGCCTCAGGCTGTGGCTTGGCCTTTTCCCCAAGAGCACTGGGGAGCCATGGGGTGCTATCGAACAGTCACTGAAGACTGAGCAGTGAACGGACAGTAGGTGGGCAGGGCTGTCTGAAATCTAGGCCACAGAGGATAGATGAGGAAGTTGAGTCCAGGAAAAAGGCTGAGTCGAGGGATACTGTTGAGTCCCCTCTGTCTTGCAGCGCTTTGTCATGGCATCGTGAGACCACTCAGAGGTGCCTCCTGTGGCCTGGGCCAGAGCCCCAGGGGCTGTGACCAAACCTGCCCATTTCCCAGCACAGGCCTGGCACCCACTCCTGGCCCTAGGAGGGATGAGATTTTGGAAAGGACCATGTGAAGGGGCCCTGGTCCCACATATCTGCCCAAGGAGGGGTGGGGGGTTCTGACCCAGGCTTCTTCCCCAGGGGCATTCTCTGACTGGAAGGAGACCCTCCAGGAACCCAGCGCCCCAGCCCCCACTGCAGCCTCCGGTGGCTCCTGGCACAACAGCCTGTGACACCTCCTCCTACGAGGCCCTCCCCGGTGTGCTGGGGGATTCAGACTTGGAAATGCAGGCCAGGGAACGGGGATCATGCTTCCCTGTCTCCCCACCCTGAGCTGAACAGTCGAGGAGACCGAGGGTGCCGCTGATACCCCACATGCTTCCTTGGGGTCATTTTTGAGTCACTTTCGGTAGTTTGTGTCCTTCTAGGAGTGTGGCTGTTGTGTCTGGATGGTCTGATTTCTTGGTGTACAATTGTTCGTAGTGTTTTCATGGAATCCTTTTATTTCTGTCAGGTCGGCAATAATGTTTCCTCTTTCATTTCTGATTTTAGAAACTTGGGTTTTTATTTATTTATTTTTATTAGGGATGGGGTCTCATCATGTTCCCCCAGGCTGGTCTTGAATGCTGGCCTCAGCGATCCTTCCACTTCCGCCTCACAAAGCGCTGGGATGACAGGCGTGAGCCATGGTGCTCAGTCTCTGATTTTAGTCATTTGTGTCCCGTCTTTCTTTTCTTGGTCAGTCTGGAGAAATATTCGTCAATTTTGTTATTATCTTCAAAAAACCCACCTTCGGTTCTGTTGATTATCTGTTTTGTTTTTCCATTCTCTGTATTTTTACTTCCCATTTCCACTCTCACATTTATTATTTTCTTCCTTTTATTCACTTTGGGTTTAGTTCTTTTTCTAGTTTCTCAAGGTGGAAGGTTAAGTTATTGACTTGAGATTTTTCTTCTTTCTTTGAATGTAGACATTTACAGTTATAAATTTCCCTTTCAGTGCTGCCTTAGCTGCATCTTGGAATTTTTGATATGCTGCGCTATTTTTTTTTTTGTTTTAAAGACAGAGTTGTGCTCTATTGCCCAGGCTGGGGTGCAGTGGTGCAATCTTGGCTCACTGCACCTTCTACCCAGGTTCAAGCCATTCTCATGCCTCAGCCTCCCGAGTAGCTGGAATTACAGATGTGCACCACCCCACCTGGCTAATTTTTTTTTTTTTTTTTTTTAATAGAGCGAGACGGGATTTCACCATGTTTCCCAGGCTGATCTCAAACTCCTGGACTCAAGAGATCCTCCCACCTCGACCTCTCACAGTGCTGGGATGAGAGGCGTGAGCCACTGCGCTGGCCCGGGCTGTGCATTTGTTTGCATTCTTCTCAAATTAGTTTTCGGTTTCCCTGATGGTCTCTTTGACTCACTGGTTGTTTAGCAGTGTGTAATTTCCACGTATTTTTGAATCTCCCACATTTCCTTCACTGTTGATTTCCAGTTTCGTGCCAGTACAGCTGAAGAACACCTCTGCTTTGGTCTCAGTCCTTCTCCATTCACTGAGGCTCATTTTGTGGCCTGGCACATGGTCTGTCATGGGGAATGTCCCATGGGTACTCGAGAGGACGGTGTATTCAGCTGTTGTTGGGTGGCGTGTGTGACAGATGTCCATTCGGCGTACCTGGTTTCCGGTGTTAATCTCCGGAATGTTTCTGACACTAGAAAATCAGAAGCTTTTGACCGTTCCCAGTGCCCTGGCTTTGGGAGAGGCCAGTGAACCTGTGGGTTTGGAGCCTGGTTGCATGAGAGAAGCATGTGTGGGAACGCCAGGGGCCGGCTTTGAACCCCATTCCCCCAACATGATGCTGTGTGTGGCAGACATGACGCTTGGCTTTGCTCTCTCAGGGTTCCATCTGCGACAGGGGCTACTTGTGCCCCTGGCCTCATCAGCTCAGGCTGAAGGCGGCCCTGCTCCTGGCCAGAGGGGCTTTGTGAAGCAGAAATAGATGGCCTGGTGCAGGGGCCGAGCCTGGCCAGGACCTCGGCCCTGGGAGTTGTAAAGAAGGCCGGCCTGTACCATGAGCATCTGCATCAAGCTGTGCCCATGTCACGGTGTGCTCGGTGTCTGCCCTGGCACGGGTACATGGCCTGTCTGCACTCAGGCTCCCCGCCTATGGGGCCCAGGCTCACAGAGGTATGAAAGAGGCAAGCACGGCACCGGGGTCTCCGACCCCAGCCAGCCTCGCTTCGATGCTGGGAGACTAACGTCTTCCATTTTGTCCTCTGCCCAGGCCAGCTGCAGGCCGTCTAGCGGCTGTGCTACTTCTACAGCGCCGTCATGCCCAGCGAGGCCCAGTGTGTCATCTACCACGAGCTCCAGCTCTCCCTGGCCCGCAAGGTGGCCGACAAGGTGCTGGAGGGGCAGATCCTGAAGACCATCAGTCAGCTCTACCTGTCCCTGGGCATGGAGCAGTAAGGGCTGGCTTTGCAGTGGTGGAGGTGGGGGCGGGCAGGGCAGGGAGAGGGGCACAGGGAAGCTGGCCCAGGGCGCCAGCAGCCCCTCTCCTTTTGATCATTTGGTTCTTTGGCATCAGATGCTTTGAGCTGGTGGGCCTGGGGTCGTTCCAGGGCTGCTGCTGGCCCGTGAGTCCCAGCTTGAGCCTCCCTTGTTGGGTCAAAGGTCATCTCAACCCCAGCAGAGGCAGTACGTGCACTCTGGGCTGTTCTTCCTACTGTGGTGGCTTTTGTCGTCTGACCTCTGCCTGCCCCGAATCTTCCCTCCTGGCCTTCATCTGTCCCCTTAAATGTGACCACAGCAGCCACCTGTGGCTTCTCTCCCACAGAAGACAGAGCCAGTTGTGTCACCTGCTTCCCTGGGGCACGGTTTCCAAGGTCTCACGTCCCATAAGTGACCTACTCGGCTTCCCCCAAGCATCCTGACCTGTTGGGGTAACCATGGCCCTGGCCACCCCACCCATAGGGCCCAGTGACATTGCTGCAGTCACACCCCCTCGAGTGTTGGACTTACTGAGAGAGCAGGGAAGGAGCCAGATTCCATGGGGACCCAGGAGACTGGCTCCAGTCTTGGCCTCAGGTTCACAGAAGGAAATGGGCCAGTGTGCTAGAGCCATGCTTCTCAAAGTGTAGTCCCTGGACCAGTAGAGCAGCATCCATGTCACCTAGGAGTTTGTGGCAAGTGGGAGTTCTAGGGCCTGCCCCAGGCCTGTGGAACCAGAAGCTCTGGGAGCAGGGCCAGCAATCTGTACAGACCGGCCTCCGGGTGACTGTGATGCCTGCACACCTTGGGAACCATCGGCCCAGATAGCCTCTGAACACTAACGGCTCCTGGTGCATCTGGAGAAGACACAGGCCATGTCTGGGAGGCAGGGGAGATGGACTAGCACACTCCTCCTGCCACAGGGCAGCATGATGCTCGATTCCCTCAGAAGGATGTCCTTCATCTTTTCCATGCCGTGTGTGTTCACCCTGGCCCTCCCAGCAGCCTGGGAAGGGCAGAACACTGCACACACGAGAGGGCCGTTCCCAGTCCCCACATTCCAGGTTCATCTGTCACCAGACCCACGGGTGGAGGCAGACTGGTTCCAGGAGGATGAGAGCCCTTGTTCTGACACCTGTGTCTGATTCCAGGGCCTACAAATCTGCTCTGGACTACACCAAACGAAGTCTGGGGATTTTCATTGACCTCCAGAGGAAAGAGAAGGAGGCGTATGCCTGGCTGCAAGCAGGGAAGATCTATTACATCTTGCGGCAGAGCGAGCTGGTGACCTGCACATCCAGGTGAGTGGCAAGGGATGCAGGAGGACCCCTGTGCTGTTCACTCTCTGTCCATCCACCCATCCATTCATCCTTCCATCATTTATTTACCTGTTCATCCTTCCATCCATCCATCCATTCTTCTGTCCATCCATCCATCATCCATCCATCCACCATTCATCCATCCTTTTATCATCCATTTATTCACCCGTCTATCCATCCATTCACCTGTCCATCCACCCATCCATTCATCCTTCCATCTTCTATCTGTTTACCTGCTCATCCTTCTATCCATCAATCCATCATCCATCCATCCATCCATTCTTCCATCATCTTCCCATACACCTGTGGGTCCTTCCATCCATCCATCCATCATCCATCCATCCATCCATCCATCCTTCCATCCTTCCATCATCCATCCATTCATCTGTTCGTCTTTCCACGAATCCATCCATCCATCCATCATCCATCCCTCCGTCCATCCATCTATCATCCATCCATCCTTTTATCATCCATTCATTCACCTGTCCATCCATCCATCCATTCACCTGTTCGTCCATCCATTCACCTGTTCGTCCATCTATCCATCCTTCCATCTATCTTTCCATCATCCATCCAACTGTTCATCCTTCTATCCATCTATCCATCCATCATTCTTCTGTTCACCTCTTCGTCCATCCATTCACCTCTTCGTCCGTCCATCCATCCATCCTTCCATCCATCCATCCTTCCATCCATCCATTCTTCTGTCCATCCATCCTTCCATCCATCCTTCCATCCATCTTTCCATTATCCATCCAACCATCTTCCATCCATCCATGATCCATCCATTCACCTGTCCATCCATCCATCCATTCATTCATCATCCATCCTTTTATCATCCATCCATCCATTCACCTGTTCATCCATCCCTCCATCCTTTCTTCCATCCTTTCATCATCCATTCACCTGTTCATTCTTCCATCCATCCATCATCCATCCATCCTTCCATCATTCATCCACTCGTCTGCTCATCCTTCCATCCATCCATCCATCCTTCTATCATCCATCCATTCACCTGTTCATCGTTCCATTCACCTGTTCATCCTTCCATTCATCCATCCATCATCCATCCATCCATCCATTCGTCCATCCATCCATCCATTCGTCCATCCATCATTCATTCATTCAGCCACCATCCATCCACCTGTTCATCCATTCATCCATCCATCCTTCCATCATCCGTCCATTCACCTGTTCATCCTTCCATCCATCCATCCTTCATCCATCCATCCATTTATCCATTCATCCATATATCCATCAATCCATCTATCATCCATCTATCCTTCCATCATCCATCCACTCACCTCCTGTTCATCCTTCCATCCATCCATTTATCCATTCATTCATCCATCCATCCTTCCATCCTTCCATCATCCATCCATCTTTCCATCATCCATCCTTCCATCATCCATCCATTCATCCGTTCATCCTTCCATCCATCCATCATCCATCCAGCCATCATCCATCCATCTGTCCATTCATCCATCCATCCTTTTATCATCCATCCTTCATCCATTTATCATCCATCCATTCACCCGTCTATCCATCCATTCACCTGTTCATCCATCCGTCCATTCATCCTTCCATCAACCATCCATTCACCTGTTCATCCTTCCATCCTTCCATCCATCTACCTGTTCATCCTTCCATCCATCCACCATTCATCCATCCACCATTCATCCATCCATCATTCATCCATCCATCCATTTATCCATTCATCCATTTATCCATTCGTCCATATATCCATCCATCATCCATCCATCCTTCCATCAACCATCTACTCACCTCCTGTTCATCCTTCCATCCATCCATCATTCATCCATCTATCCATTTATCCATTCATCCATCCATCCTTCCATCATCCATCCATTCATCTGTTCATCCTTCCATCCATCCATCATCCATCCATCCATCCACCATTCATCCATCCACCATTCATCCATCCATCATTCATCCATCCATCCATTTATCCATTCATCCATTTATCCATTCGTCCATATATCCATCCATCATCCATCCATCCTTCCATCAACCATCTACTCACCTCCTGTTCATCCTTCCATCCATCCATCATTCATCCATCTAACCATTTATCCATTCATCCATCCATCCTTCCATCATCCATCCATTCATCTGTTCATCCTTCCATCCATCCATCATCCATCCATCCATCCATCATCCATCCATCCATCATCCATCCATCTGTCCATTCATCCATCAGTCCATTCATCCATCCATCATTCATCCATTCTTTTTCCATCCATTCACTCGTCTATTCATCCATTCACCTGTTGTTCCATCCATGTGTCCATTCATCCTTCCATCATCCATCCATTCACCTGTTCATCCTTCCATCCATCCATCATCCATCCACATATCTGTTTATCCATCCATCCATCCATCATCTATCCATGCTTCCATCATCCATCCATGCTTCCATCATCCATCCATCCACCTGTTCATCCTTCCATCCATCCATCATCCATCCACCCATCCATTCATCCATCCTTCCATCATCCATCCTTTCTCCCATCCATCCATTCACCGTTTGTCCATCCATCCATCATTCATCCATCCACCCACCAATCTACCTATTAATCCATCCCTCCATTCATCTATCTGTCCATTTGTTTATCCACACATTCGTCTATCCACCATCTATCCATCCACATGTACATACATCATCTACCCTCCACCCATCCATACATTATCTACCCACCCATACATACATACAGACATACACACAAAATTCCACCCACCCACCCACCCATCCATCCATCCACCCACCCATCCACCCATCCATCCATCCATCCATCCAAGCATTCATCTATCCGCACACCCATCCATCCATCCATGTGTCTACATCCCCTCATCCATTCATCCATCCATCCACTCATTCCTAAACCACTGCTGAGCACCTGTTGTGTGCCTTTTCCCTCCCTCCAACTGGTTCCCTCACATCCTCCCCCAGTGGCCAGCATCTTCTCCCTGAGGGCAGAGGCGTGGCCCCTCAGTGCACAGCACCTGCTGGTATACAGCACATGCTCAAATAATGTGACCACTCAGTTAACACACAGAAGAGCTTGCTCCAAGTGACACGTGGCACATCTCCTTACAAAATGAATCTATCATAGTGGCTGTTTTCAGAGGCTTTTCCAAACACAGTGTGATCTGGAACAAATTGTGAAGCCCACGAGCCTGGTGAAGCTTTCATTATTGAGCACCTGCTGTATATCTCCTTGAGCTGAGGAGAGGGATCAAGAGCTCATGGCCAAGAGAGGACCAGGCCCACCCACAAACACTGCTGATGTGGCAGGGATGTGGCAACGCAGAAAGGTGCCAGGGGCTGGGCTCCCAGCAATCTGGGGGCCACGGAGACTGTTTTGAGTGCAGGGGGAGTGGGCTAGGGCTAGCCTTGTTGGTAGGATTCACAGGTATCGGGCTCCTGGGCTGCAGCTGCTCAGTCACCTCCTGGCACTCAGGTGCATCAGTTCATTGTCCTCATGCCAGTGGTGGGGGCAGCCCTCATGCACAGGGTTTGAAAAATGCTCAGGTGTACCTGTAGTGTGTGAGAGGAAGGAGGCTGGCAAAGGTGCGCGTAGCCACCTCGCTAGGTGTGGGTCTTAAGGGAACTTCTGTCTCCTTTCAGGTGGCACAGAATGTGGACCTGTACACAGGGAACCCCAACCTGGGGCTGGAGCTGTTTGAGGCAGCTGGAGACATCTTCTTCAATGGGGCCTGGGAGCGGGAGGAAGGCATGTCCTTCTACCGGGTGAGCTGGCCTGTGGGCTGATGTGGGTGGGCCTCAGTGGGGCACCTGGAGGCTGAGGTACAGGTGTGGCACGGTAGAGGTCTCCCACCTGGAGGCAGGGCCACCCATGCACATGATGAGTTTCCAAGTGGTCTCACCGGAATGATATTGACCGTGCCCCTGCCCGGGACAAACGCTCGGGGTCTGGACGTGACAATGGCTGTACCTTTGTACCTGATGACCTCAAGCAACCATGAGTGGGAAGTCCTGTCCCCATCTTCCAGATGAGGAAACTGAGGCTCAGAGAGGCACAGGGACATGTCAAAGGACACACAGCATCAGTGGGAGGCCCAGGTCTGCATGCACCCCGAAGTGGGACGGCTTCTCCCTTCCTCTGAGCTCACGGTGTGGCTCAGCCGTGGGCACAGATAAATGTGGTGTTTTTAGAGCAGAGAGGAGTGCTGGCTCCCCCCAGTCAGACTCCCGGTGCCCAGGTGGGAGAGGCTGGTCTGAGGCTGTCGAGTGTAGCTGGATGGGCCTCAGGTGACTCTTCAGCCCCCAACTTGGGTGTCTGAACTGTGTGTTATCCCAGAGCACAGAGCTGTGTCGAGGTGCAGGGGTAGCTGGGGCGTGGGAAGCTCCAAGTACATGTTTGAGCTCTGAGGAGGGCTGTGGGCAAGGTGGGTGCTGCGGGAAACCTGACCCCACCTGCCTGTGTGGTAGGACCAGGTCCTGCCCCTGGCAGTGACTACGGGCAACCGCGAGGTGGAGCTGCAGCTACAGCTGTGCAACAAGCTGGTGGCACTCCTGGCCGCTCTGGAGAAGCCCCAGGAGGGCTTGGAGTTTGCCTACATGGCCCTAGCACTCAGCATCACTCTGGGTAAGTCCCCTGAGCCCCCACCCTGCAAGGACCCACACTTTGCCAGAGCCCAGCCTCCAGGTCTGCAGGCCAGGAGCTGAAACAGCTGCTGGATTTTCCTGGTCTCCTGTCCAGGCAGGCAGATCGACCCAACTGGCTTCCCCGTCCGGCTGTGGGGCACAGCCCGAGGTCTCTCACGCAGTACAGAGCTCCCTGCCTGACTGAGCTCTGCTTCCTCTGCCTGTTCCTGCTGCTGACCACAAGGGCCGCCCAGTGTGCCCTCTGCCTTCCAGACATGCCAGGCATCTCGTTGGTTCCTGTATGTGTCAGGCTGAGTGGCACATTCCCTTTCTCTTGTGCCCTTCCCACCCTTATCAACCACATGGCTCTCTGGCTGATAAAATCCCAGTTCCCCTTCCAGCAGTCTGCCCCTTAAGGCCAGGTATCCCCTGGTGCTGTGCCAGGGTCGTCTGTCCCCCTCCAGAGACAGGGAACCCTAGGCAGGCCACATGCCCGAGCGCCTTGTGCCCCGTGGCCCAGTACACAGTAGGTGTGCAGCTGACTCCCCAAGGTAGGGGTTCTGATCGTGACACACCCAGGAGGAGTCAGATGTCACGTCGTTGGGTTGCCTGGAGCCGGGGTCCCGGGAGCACCTGGACTGCATGGCTTTTGGGCTCCCCTGGTTAAAACCAGTGAGTAAAGGCAGGTGGCTATGTGTAGGCACAGAGCTGGGCCATCCAAGTCCGACTTTGCCAAAGCCTCACAGTAGACAGGGGCAGGCCTTATTAGTTCTGCTTTGCAGATGGGAAAGTGAGTCTGGGAACCTGGAAGGGAATGGCCAGAGCTGCCCAGGTGACCACAGGTGCCTGGAGGCAAGCCAGGTGTGCTGCCCGGGGTCTGCATACCTGCTCCTGAGGGGCCTGTGCCCTCCCTGCCCCAGGGAGCCGCGTCCTCACACCTGCCCCTTTGGCCTGTACCCCAGGGGACCGGCTGAACGAACGCGTGGACTACCACCAGCTGGCAGCCCTGCACCACCGGCTGGGCCATGGCAAGCTGGCGGAGCACTTCTACCTCAAGGCCCTGTAGCTCTGCAACTTGCCCCTGGAGTTTGACGAGGAGACCCTCTACTACGTGAAGGTGTACCTGGTGCTCGGTGACATCATCTACGACCTGAAGGTGGGTAGGGGGGGCAGGGCTCGGGGTGTTCCCGGCCCCCTTGGAGTGAGATCTCCACCCAGACCCCAGAGGCCTGGGTTCCAGCCTTCCTTAGGAATGGCCCAGTGGCCTCCCTGAAGTTCTGCACCCAGCTGAAGGAGCCGGCAAGCTTAGCAGATACAACCCAGCTCCCAAGATGGCCAGGCCCCACCCTCAGGAACTCAGACTCAGCCAGGGAGGCTGACACATGAGTGTGCAATGGTGGCCTCCGAGTAAAGAAGGGGGATTGTAGTCAGGGGGGCCCTCCTGGAGGAGGTGACACCAAAGCTGAGTCTTGACAGTCAAGTGTCAAGTTGCATTTAACAAAGAAAACAGGGTTGGGAGAAGGACATTTCGGAGGACGGCATCATCCTCACATTGAATCCACGTTGCAAGATCAAATCCTGGCACCTCCTCTAGGAAGCCTGCCCAGGGTGCCAGCCTGCACTGAGCAACTCCTTCCTGGAGTCCCGAGACACCTTGAATCTTCACACCACCCAGGAAGGGTGGGGTGGGACCCCAGTGTCTTACCATTGGGTTCACAGACAGGGAAACCCCAGCTTAGGGCAGGTGCAGTGGGGCGGGGCCCCAGCCAGCCAGGCTGAGGCCTTGCTGGGTCGGGTCTGTCTCGAGGGGAGGTGCTGTGCTCCCTCTGCCCCCAGCCCTGCAGGGGTGGAGAGCTGGGACTGGCAGACTCAGACCTGGGGTGTCTCCACCCCTCTGCCCAGCAGGCACCGCTCCCCCTCAGCATCGCACCGGCGCCGCGTCAGTGCTCCTTATGGGCTGAGGGGCCAGGGCGCTCCAGTCCAGGGGCCGAGATCTTGGCGGCCTTAGAACAACATGAGGAGCTGGGGCAGCCCTAAGACCCCGCCCCGTTTCCCCCACCTCAGGCCTGGGGCTGCCCGGGAGGCCTCTTCCCAGTGCTGGCGACACCTGGTGGTCAGAAGTGGTCCCTGTGGTCTCCCAAGTCCCAGCCAGACAGGGAGGTGCCAGGTGTCAGGCCCAGAGGGACGCTGCTCAGGGGCTCGCCTGGGACCCAGGGGGACGGGCCTCCCAGAAGAGGCCTTTATCTCTCTTGGTCAAGCCTGCCGCCCATTCCACCTGTCCAGGAGAAAGGAAAGGGCCAAGTAGTACCTGAGAGGCCAAAGTCCACGGTTGGGGTCGAGGGGCAGAGGCCTCCTTCACCTACTTCCCATGCACAGCCCTCCTTCCCATGCACAGTCCTCCTTCCCATGTACAGCCCTCCTTTACCTCCTTCCCGTGCACAACCTTCCTTCACCTCCTTCCCGTGCACAACCTTCCTTCACCTCCTTCCCATGCACAGCCCTCTGGGCCTCATCGTGACTATGCTGTCAGCGCAGGCCAGCTTCCCACAGGGAGGCCGCTTTGGAATTCCCCAAGGGCGGCTGTCTTTCCAAGGCTACACCCTCCTCCTTGTATAGGAGGCTCTGGACCCAGGGCCCAGAGGAGTGGGAGAAAAAGCCGGGCTGGATGGAGCCTGGAAGGCTGGCAGAGAAGCAGGTTTAAATGGGCATCTTTGCCAATTGCCTCTAAAATGGGGTCCCCTTTAGTCTACACATGAGAGTGAGCCCTGGAATAGGGTGGATTAGGTGTGTCCTGGCTCAGCCTGCCACTCACTAGCTGCTTCACACACTACAGGCACATGGAAATGCACACACACACAGGCACACGCACACACAGGCATGCACACAGGCACAGAAACATGCACATGCACAGGCACACGCAGAGACATATGCTTTGGCTGGCTCCTTCCTGTTTAGTTGGGAAGCCCCCACCCCTTCAGGAAGCCTTTGCCTTCCACCCCCGGCTGAGTCTGGGGCCTCCTGGGCTTCCCTCTGCCACAGCCCGGGCCACCCTGTGTGGTCAGTGTTCACTCAAAGTTCCCTCAGACTGGGAGCAAGGACGTTAGGCTCAGCCACGCACCCAACACAGAGTCCAGTGTTCGGCTGGGCTGGGGGGCATTGGATGAGCAGTGGCGGTGACTCGGGGCCTTCTCACGCCCCTGCTCTGTGTGTGGGGTGGGGCAGTGAGGGAATGGACTGCTGCATCTTGGACTTTCTCATTGGCCCTGGGAGCCATCTTGAGATGGTAAAGAGGAACAGGCCAGGCATGGGTCTTAGAGAGGTCCCTTGGGTGACCCCCATGTGGAGGAGGTGCCTGGGGAGAAGCCGGGTGGGGGATGGGAGGGTCAAGGAGGAGGTCTGGGAGACGGCATCCCAACCCAGGGATGGTGAGTTTGAGCCAAAGATGCATTGAAAACAGGAGTGGATGTCTGGGGAGTCACACTCCATCAATATTTCAGGGAACATTGCCAGAGAGGACACCTGTGAGATGGTTTTGTACCTGGCCTGTCCCGTGGAGGGCCTGGAAATGGTCAGCATGGACAGGGGCCAGAGGGGAGCCTGGGTCACTCAACGCTGTGCCCCTGCTGTGGCTTGGAGCCACGGGTCCTGCATGGAACTCTCAGAGCAGGCAGGATCTGCCCTGACCTCAGCCCATGGGGAAAGCAGCCACTGCCTGCAGAGAGGGTGGCACTGAGGCAGGAGGCGTGGGGTGAGTGGGGCATAGGGACAGTCAGGAAGGCTTCCAGGGGTGTCAGGGTCATCCCCACCTGCAGCTGAGACCACAGCAGTGTCACAGGCTTCGGGGCTCATGGGGTGAGCCAGCATTGGCTGGACATGTGGAATGACCTGGAGACAGGAACGGCCTCTGGGAAGACGGGCTCCGAGTCCCCCTTTTGCTGAGCATGGCCTGTCCCTTTCAGGACCCCTTTTGATGCAGCCGGGTACTACCAGCTGGCACTGGCAGCTGCCGTGGACCTGGGCAACAAGAAGGCACGGCTGAAGATCTACACGTGGCCGGCCACCATCTCCCACAACTTCCTCCTGGACCGCGAGAAGTCGATCCTCTTCTACCAGAAGGCCAGGACCTTCGCCACAGAACTCAACGTCCGCAGAGTCAACCTACCTCCTCTGCCACTCTGCGGGTGGGCCCCCTGGTTGACCCCAGCCACCCTCGCTGAGGACAGCATCCGAGGGAATCGGTTTTGTGCAAGGAGGATGGTCTCCTGCCTCTCCTGGTGTCTCCGTGGCTCATTTTCTGGGAAATGGAGGCATGAAAACAGGGTTCAAATAGCAATAAATGGTTTTTTTTTTGCAATAACATACCAAAGTCCCCAGGGCATCCTTCCCTGTGTGCTTCCTGGGCTATGTCTAGGGGCCAGCTCCTTCCCTGGTGGCAGCCCTCTTGGGGATGAGAAGGACTGTGAGTCCAACAGACCTGGGCCAGGTCACCATGAGCCTAGGTTTCCTCGGCGGCCAGAGGGGAGATGGTGGTGGAACTCTGGGCAGCTTCCTGCTCTCCCTGCTCAGAGCTTTTGCTGTAGGTCTCGTGCCGCCGTTGCCTTTAACCTTCAGGCCACTGTGCCCGGATGTGGGGGATGCTAGTGTCCCTGTTCGCCATTGGAGAAATAGAGGCACAGAGAGGTTAGGTGTCTGGCTGACCGTCACACAGCAGGTAGGGGCGGAGACGCAGAGCCCAGTACACTGACCACCACACCACCCTGTCAGCCTGCAGCCAGGAAGGTGTCCCCCATTAGGACCCAAGGTCAGCTCCTGGACCTCTCTTGTGGTGTCAGGAGAGCCACAGGCCAGTGAGGGTGGCGACGGGCATCCCTCAGTCAGTGTCCTCTGCTCCCAGACTTGGTTGGGCCAAGCCTGGCTAGTCCCACCTCTGGCCACTGGTCAGCCCTGCGGGAAGTGAGATGCAGGGATCTCCACCTGTGTAGACGCTGTTACCCAGTATTGAAAGCCTTATCTGGGCTGACCACAGCTATCCCCACATGCCCCTCCCCTTCCGGCCCCCGGCCCTCATCCCAGTCCCAGGAATCCCAGGTTTTCCTGCTTGGAATCTCTGGGCCCCAGGGAACACAGCTCACACGGTCTCTTTGCCAGTTTACGGCAAGGAAACCGAGGTTCAGAGACTGTGGGTGTCCCACGTGATTCTCACGTACACTGCACTCTCCCAGGCCCCTCTTTTAAACACTTTAAATGAGGTGACTTTCACATCACATGCAATTAACTATTTCAACGCGATTAATGTGGTGGCATTTCTGTATTCACAGTCCTGTGCAACCACTCATGCCATCTAGTTTCAAAATGTGTTCATCTCCCCAGAAGAAACCTCCCATCCTCACTAAGCAGTTACCCCTCCTTGGTATCCCCAAGCCCCTCGTTTAATGGAAGGGGAAACTGAGGCCCGCAGAGAGACTTGCCAGTGGATGGAGCTCTGATAATAAGGAATCAGGCACCCATCTGCTGGTTCAATCCTGGGTTGGTTTTCCACCCAGCAGAGGTGACAGAGCCAGGAGGTTCTGGGACCCCATGCTTGCAGCCAGAGCCCTACCCTGAGCCCCCCCACCAGGGAGCAGCAGAGAGCTTTCCAGAACCAGCCGCGGGGCTGGCAGGAAGCAGCGCGTCAGAACTGCTGACAAACCTCACGTGGACTCCAGATCCCTGTCTCTGGGGGTTGGGCTTGGGAATTGGAGAGGAGGCCGCATGATTGGAAACGAAGACAGCACGGCCTGGCTGGAGCAGCCGGAAGCGCCGTCACGTTGCCCGAGGACAGACTTCGTGCCCGCTGGGTTGGACCTGCAGCCATTCTTCTCGGGGTGGGGCCCCTAGGTCAGGGTTGCTCTTGGTCCCCGACCTGCCTCAGAGTCCGGGGGGCTTTGGAACTGTGCCTCCCCATCTCCACCCACCCTGGCTGGTGCCATGAGGGGCCTGTATCCTGGGATCCTGTTCCTCTTGGGCAGCAGAGACTGGGGGACCAGAGGAGATGACGGGTCTTCAAGCCCCACATTCAAACCCCAGCCCACCACTGACAGTCTGGGGGTTCGGGATGAGGGAGTTGATGTCTCTGAGCCCCAGTTTTGCCATCACTAAAATGAGGCCGACATACTGGGGCAGAGTGCCAGCCCCCGGGCTAACAGAGGCCTGTTTCCTACTGACAATCCCTCTTACCCCTAGGAACAGCTCCAACAACCACACACTAGAGAACACTCAACCCAGGCCAACTTGTCAGAGGCACGAGAACCAGAGCGACTCCATCTTGAATGGGGGCTGGGTAAAGGGAGGCTGAGACCTGCTGGGCCGCATTCCCAGGAGGCTAGGCATTCTTAGTCACAGGATGAGATAGGAGGTCCCCACAAGATACAGGTCATAAAGACCTTGCTGATAAAGCAAGTTGCAGTAAAGTCGGCCAAAGCCCACCAAACCCAAGATGGCCACGAGAGTGACCTCTGATTGTCCTCACGGCTCATTATGTGCTAATTATAATGCATTAGCTGTTACAAGACACTCCGACCAGCGCCGCGACAGTTTACAGATGCCATGGCAACATCTGGAGGTTGCCCTACATGGTCTTAGAAGGGAGAGCAGAAACTCTCAGTTCCGGGAATTGCCCACCCCTTTCCTGGAACACTCATGAATAGTCCAACCCTTGTTTAGCGTATGATCAAGAAATAACCATGAAAATGGGCAACCAGCAGCCTTTGGCACCACTTTGCCTATGGAGCAGCCATTCTTTTTTTTCTTTTTTTCTTTTTTTTTTTTTTTTTTTTTTTTTGAGATGGAGTCTCGCTCTGTTGGCCGAACTGGAATGCAGTGGCGTGATCTTGGCTCACTACAACCTCTACCTCTTGGGTTCAAGCGATTCTCTTGCCTCAGCCTTCCTAGTAGCTGGGATTACAGGCACCTGCCACCACGCCCAGTTAATGTTTTGTATTTTAGTGGCGACAGGGTTTTGCCATGTTGGACCAGGCTGGTCTCGAACTTCTCACCTCAGGTGACCCACCTGCCTCGGCATCCCAAAGTTATAGGATTACAGGAGTGAGCCATTGCGCCCGGCCAGAGTAGCCATTCTTTTATTCCTTTCCTTTCCTAATAAACTTGATTTCACTTTATGGACTCGCCCCGAATTCTTTCTTCTGTGAGATCCAAGAAACCTCTCTTGGGGTCTGGATCGGAACCGCTTTCCAGTAACAAACTTGCTTAACCTCTCAGACCCTTTTTCTCTTCATCTGTAACCAAAGACAAAGACTCCCCCGAGGTTCCAAAAGTGTGGAGAGAACGCCTGGGAAACGAGGGGCACAGAGTTGGTGTGCAGAACCAATATCACAAAGTGAGTGTCAAGCCACTGTCATACTGGAAGTAATATCATGCTCTCCCCCACAAGTTATGAGGAACAATATCACAGGGAGGTGTGTACCTTCTCCGGTAGTGGGACTAGTATCATCATCTCTTCCTTTAGATGACAGGAACGATGTCACAGGGTGGGTGTACACCCCATGTGTTTTTGGAAGCAATGTCATTCTCTCTTCTTCTAGGTTTTACGATTCACATCACAGGCGGGGTGTACACCCCTTATTATATTGGATGGCGTCTCATCCTCTTTCAACCTGTATCTTTAGAACAATATCCCATGGGGGTTGTATATCTTTTCAATATTGATAGTAATACCATCTTCTCCTTTCCTGGATATCAGAAACAATATCACAGGAGGTGTGTACACCACTTGCAATGTTGGTAGTAATATCACCTCTCTCCTGTGGTTATTAAGGACAAAATCCCAGGGCGGCTGTACGGTTCCTACTTTATTGGGAGTAATATCATCCATTCACCCCCTGGATATCAGGAACCATATCACAGAAGAGTTGTCCACCCCCTTCGATATTGTCAGCCATGTCATCTTCTTCCCGCCAGGATATTAGGAACGATACCCGAGGTTTGGGGGCGGTGTACACCCACTGCGATATCGAAAGTAAAATCAGCCTCTTTCCCACTGGATATTAGGAACGATATCACGGGTGTGTGTGCACCTTCTGGGATATTGGGAGTACTCTCAGCCTCCACCCTGCTGCATATCAGGAACAACACAAAGGGGGCAGGGTGGTTACATCCCCTGTGATATTGAGAGCAATACTCTTCTCTTTCCCCTATACATTAGGAACTACATCACAGGGGTCTGTACACCTTCAGCGATATTGGGATTCCTGTTATCCTCTCCCCCATTGAATGTCGAAAACGATATCACAGAAGGGTGTACACCCCCTGCAATATGGCCAGTAACATCATCGTCTCTACCTTTGGATACTAGGAACAACATCACAGAGGGTGTGTACACTCCCCTGCAATATTGGGCATAATGTTATCCTCCCTTCCCCTGAATATTAGAAACGATATCCCTGGTGGAGGGAGGTGGAGTACATTAAGAACAACATCACTGGGTGGCTGTACTCCCCCTGCGATATTGTGCGTAGTATCATCCTCTCTTGCCTAGGATATTAAGAACAATATCACAGGAGGGGGGTACAGCCACAGTCCCTGCGTTATTGGGAGTAATAGCGTCTTCTTCCACTCTAGATATAAGCAACAATATCCCTGGGTTTGTGTACATCCCTTGCGATATAGGGCATATTGTCATTGTCACCCAATGTGGATATTGGGTGCAGTGTCTCAGCGGGGTTTACACTTTCTTCGATATTCGGAGTAATATCATCCTCTCCCCTCAGGATCGTAGGCTAAATGTCGAAGGGGTTTTACAACTCGTACGATATGGGCAGTAATAGCATCCTATCCCCACCTGGATGTTAGGAACTATATCACAGGGGACTGTACACTTCTTGGCATATTGGGAATCTTATCATCCTCTCCCATTTTGGATATTATGAAAAATATTAGAAACGAGGTGTACACCCGCTGAGATATTGAGAGTAATATTATGCTCTCCTCTTCGGGATATTAGGAACAATATTGCAGGAGGTGTGTACAACCCCTGTGATATTGGGAGTAATATCATTCTCTCTCTTTGAATATAAGAAACCATATCACAGGAGGATGTACCCCACCCCCGGTGATACTGGGAGTCATATGATGTTATTCGGAACAATAGCACAGTGGGTGTGTAAAATCCCTGCAATATTGCCACTAGTATTATCTTCTCCATCCCAGGATATAAGGAACAATGTCACAAGGGGATGTACACCCCTGTGATATTGGGGATAACATCTTCCTCTCCCCGGCTGGCTATTGGTAATATCTTCCTCTCTCCGGCTGGATGTGAGGGAAAATATCACAGTGGAGGTCGACGCCCTTTGTGATATTGGGAGTAATATTATCCTCTCGCAGGTTGGATAGAGGGAACAAGATGACCGAAAGGATGAATACACGCTGCGGTACTGTCATTCACGTCAGCCACTACCCCCGGTTATTAGGAATAACATCATAGAGGAGTGAACACTTTCTTCGATATTGGGAGTAATATCATCTTCTCAACGCAGGATATCAGGAACAAGCCTATTAATTGTTAATATTAATAAATACAATAAAAATTGATACTAATCATCAACATTACTAATGACAATAAAGATACTAAATATTATTCACTCAAAATGTTAACGATTAGTATTAATAATTAATAATCATAACACTATTAATAATAAAATAATGGTATCAATAACTAATGTTACTTAAGTCAATACAAAGTGATACTGGCAAAAACACAATAATTAATATAAAAAATTAATATTAATAAATGACATAATTATTAAAAATTAATTTTGGGCATCCATCATCATCTATTTAAATTAATTATCAATATTAATGAGAAAATATTAATTGATAATATTATTGATAATTATTATAATTGATTCTTAATATTTAATAAATAATTCTATCATTGTTCCCTGAGTAATATTCTGAAGATACACACACGTCTGTGAAAGAGATAATCATTTCCAGAGAGAGAAACGATACTACTCACAATATCGAAAACAGGATGTGAGTCCACAATGTGAGTCCACAATGGCTCCCAATAGCCAAGGGGGGGAGAGGGGGTGGCTATTGGTCCCCACCTCGCGGGGGGTGGCTCACCCCCCTGCGAGGTGGCTCCCAATAGCCAAGGGGGGGAGAGGGGGGTGGCTATTGGTCCCCACCTCGCGGGGGGTGGCTCACCCCCCTGCGAGGTGGCTCCCAATAGCCAAGGGGGGGAGAGGGGGTGGCTATTGGTCCCCACCTCGCGGGGGGTGGCTCACCCCCCTGCGAGGTGGCTCCCAATAGCCAAGGGGGGGAGAGGGGGTGGCTATTGGTCCCCACCTCGCGGGGGGTGGCTCACCCCCCTGCGAGGTGGCTCCCAATAGCCAAGGGGGGGAGAGGGGGTGGCTATTGGTCCCCACCTCGCGGGGGGTGGCTCACCCCCCTGCGAGGTGGCTCCCAATAGCCAAGGGGGGGAGAGGGGGTGGCTATTGGTCCCCACCTCGCGGGGGGTGGCTCACCCCCCTGCGAGGTGGCTCCCAATAGCCAAGGGGGGGAGAGGGGGTGGCTATTGGTCCCCACCTCGCGGGGGGTGGCTCACCCCCCTGCGAGGTGGCTCCCAATAGCCAAGGGGGGGAGAGGGGGTGGCTATTGGTCCCCACCTCGCGGGGGGTGGCTCACCCCCCTGCGAGGTGGCTCCCAATAGCCAAGGGGGGGAGAGGGGGTGGCTATTGGTCCCCACCTCGCGGGGGGTGGCTCACCCCCCTGCGAGGTGGCTCCCAATAGCCAAGGGGGGGAGAGGGGGTGGCTATTGGTCCCCACCTCGCGGGCGGTGGCTCACCCCCCTGCGAGGTGGCTCCCAATAGCCAAGGGGGGGAGAGGGGGTGGCTATTGGTCCCCACCTCGCGGGCGGTGGCTCACCCCCCTGCGAGGTGGCTCCCAATAGCCAAGGGGGGGAGAGGGGGTGGCTATTGGTCCCCACCTCGCGGGCGGTGGCTCACCCCCCTGCGAGGTGGCTCCCAATAGCCAAGGGGGGGAGAGGGGGTGGCTATTGGTCCCCACCTCGCGGGCGGTGGCTCACCCCCCTGCGAGGTGGCTCCCAATAGCCAAGGGGGGGAGAGGGGGTGGCTATTGGTCCCCACCTCGCGGGCGGTGGCTCACCCCCCTGCGAGGTGGCTCCCAATAGCCAAGGGGGGGAGAGGGGGTGGCTATTGGTCCCCACCTCGCGGGCGGTGGCTCACCCCCCTGCGAGGTGGCTCCCAATAGCCAAGGGGGGGAGAGGGGGTGGCTATTGGTCCCCACCTCGCGGGCGGTGGCTCACCCCCCTGCGAGGTGGCTCCCAATAGCCAAGGGGGGGAGAGGGGGTGGCTATTGGTCCCCACCTCGCGGGCGGTGGCTCACCCCCCTGCGAGGTGGCTCCCAATAGCCAAGGGGGGGAGAGGGGGTGGCTATTGGTCCCCACCTCGCGGGCGGTGGCTCACCCCCCTGCGAGGTGGCTCCCAATAGCCAAGGGGGGGAGAGGGGGTGGCTATTGGTCCCCACCTCGCGGGCGGTGGCTCACCCCCCTGCGAGGTGGCTCCCAATAGCCAAGGGGGGGAGAGGGGGTGGCTATTGGTCCCCACCTCGCGGGCGGTGGCTCACCCCCCTGCGAGGTGGCTCCCAATAGCCAAGGGGGGGAGAGGGGGTGGCTATTGGTCCCCACCTCGCGGGCGGTGGCTCACCCCCCTGCGAGGTGGCTCCCAATAGCCAAGGGGGGGAGAGGGGGTGGCTATTGGTCCCCACCTCGCGGGCGGTGGCTCACCCCCCTGCGAGGTGGCTCCCAATAGCCAAGGGGGGGAGAGGGGGTGGCTATTGGTCCCCACCTCGCGGGCGGTGGCTCACCCCCCTGCGAGGTGGCTCCCAATAGCCAAGGGGGGGAGAGGGGGTGGCTATTGGTCCCCACCTCGCGGGCGGTGGCTCACCCCCCTGCGAGGTGGCTCCCAATAGCCAAGGGGGGGAGAGGGGGTGGCTATTGGTCCCCACCTCGCGGGCGGTGGCTCACCCCCCTGCGAGGTGGCTCCCAATAGCCAAGGGGGGGAGAGGGGGTGGCTATTGGTCCCCACCTCGCGGGCGGTGGCTCACCCCCCTGCGAGGTGGCTCCCAATAGCCAAGGGGGGGAGAGGGGGTGGCTATTGGTCCCCACCTCGCGGGCGGTGGCTCACCCCCCTGCGAGGTGGCTCCCAATAGCCAAGGGGGGGAGAGGGGGTGGCTATTGGTCCCCACCTCGCGGGCGGTGGCTCACCCCCCTGCGAGGTGGCTCCCAATAGCCAAGGGGGGGAGAGGGGGTGGCTATTGGTCCCCACCTCGCGGGCGGTGGCTCACCCCCCTGCGAGGTGGCTCCCAATAGCCAAGGGGGGGAGAGGGGGGTGGCTATTGGTCCCCACCTCGCGGGCGGTGGCTCACCCCCCTGCGAGGTGGCTCCCAATAGCCAAGGGGGGGAGAGGGGGTGGCTATTGGTCCCCACCTCGCGGGCGGTGGCTCACCCCCCTGCGAGGTGGCTCCCAATAGCCAAGGGGGGGAGAGGGGGTGGCTATTGGTCCCCACCTCGCGGGCGGTGGCTCACCCCCCTGCGAGGTGGCTCCCAATAGCCAAGGGGGGGAGAGGGGGTGGCTATTGGTCCCCACCTCGCGGGCGGTGGCTCACCCCCCTGCGAGGTGGCTCCCAATAGCCAAGGGGGGGAGAGGGGGTGGCTATTGGTCCCCACCTCGCGGGCGGTGGCTCACCCCCCTGCGAGGTGGCTCCCAATAGCCAAGGGGGGGAGAGGGGGTGGCTATTGGTCCCCACCTCGCGGGCGGTGGCTCACCCCCCTGCGAGGTGGCTCCCAATAGCCAAGGGGGGGAGAGGGGGTGGCTATTGGTCCCCACCTCGCGGGCGGTGGCTCACCCCCCTGCGAGGTGGCTCCCAATAGCCAAGGGGGGGAGAGGGGGTGGCTATTGGTCCCCACCTCGCGGGCGGTGGCTCACCCCCCTGCGAGGTGGCTCCCAATAGCCAAGGGGGGGAGAGGGGGTGGCTATTGGTCCCCACCTCGCGGGCGGTGGCTCACCCCCCTGCGAGGTGGCTCCCAATAGCCAAGGGGGGGAGAGGGGGTGGCTATTGGTCCCCACCTCGCGGGCGGTGGCTCACCCCCCTGCGAGGTGGCTCCCAATAGCCAAGGGGGGGAGAGGGGGTGGCTATTGGTCCCCACCTCGCGGGCGGTGGCTCACCCCCCTGCGAGGTGGCTCCCAATAGCCAAGGGGGGGAGAGGGGGTGGCTATTGGTCCCCACCTCGCGGGCGGTGGCTCACCCCCCTGCGAGGTGGCTCCCAATAGCCAAGGGGGGGAGAGGGGGTGGCTATTGGTCCCCACCTCGCGGGCGGTGGCTCACCCCCCTGCGAGGTGGCTCCCAATAGCCAAGGGGGGGGAGAGGGGGTGGCTATTGGTCCCCACCTCGCGGGCGGTGGCTCACCCCCCTGCGAGGTGGCTCCCAATAGCCAAGGGGGGGAGAGGGGGTGGCTATTGGTCCCCACCTCGCGGGCGGTGGCTCACCCCCCTGCGAGGTGGCTCCCAATAGCCAAGGGGGGGAGAGGGGGTGGCTATTGGTCCCCACCTCGCGGGCGGTGGCTCACCCCCCTGCGAGGTGGCTCCCAATAGCCAAGGGGGGGAGAGGGGGTGGCTATTGGTCCCCACCTCGCGGGCGGTGGCTCACCCCCCTGCGAGGTGGCTCCCAATAGCCAAGGGGGGGAGAGGGGGTGGCTATTGGTCCCCACCTCGCGGGCGGTGGCTCACCCCCTGCGAGGTGGCTCCCAATAGCCAAGGGGGGGAGAGGGGGTGGCTATTGGTCCCCACCTCGCGGGCGGTGGCTCACCCCCCTGCGAGGTGGCTCCCAATAGCCAAGGGGGGGGAGAGGGGGTGGCTATTGGTCCCCACCTCGCGGGCGGTGGCTCACCCCCCTGCGAGGTGGCTCCCAATAGCCAAGGGGGGGAGAGGGGGTGGCTATTGGTCCCCACCTCGCGGGCGGTGGCTCACCCCCCTGCGAGGTGGCTCCCAATAGCCAAGGGGGGGAGAGGGGGTGGCTATTGGTCCCCACCTCGCGGGCGGTGGCTCACCCCCCTGCGAGGTGGCTCCCAATAGCCAAGGGGGGGAGAGGGGGTGGCTATTGGTCCCCACCTCGCGGGCGGTGGCTCACCCCCCTGCGAGGTGGCTCCCAATAGCCAAGGGGGGGAGAGGGGGTGGCTATTGGTCCCCACCTCGCGGGCGGTGGCTCACCCCCCTGCGAGGTGGCTCCCAATAGCCAAGGGGGGGAGAGGGGGTGGCTATTGGTCCCCACCTCGCGGGCGGTGGCTCACCCCCCTGCGAGGTGGCTCCCAATAGCCAAGGGGGGGAGAGGGGGGTGGCTATTGGTCCCCACCTCGCGGGCGGTGGCTCACCCCCCTGCGAGGTGGCTCCCAATAGCCAAGGGGGGGAGAGGGGGTGGCTATTGGTCCCCACCTCGCGGGCGGTGGCTCACCCCCCTGCGAGGTGGCTCCCAATAGCCAAGGGGGGGAGAGGGGGTGGCTATTGGTCCCCACCTCGCGGGCGGTGGCTCACCCCCCTGCGAGGTGGCTCCCAATAGCCAAGGGGGGGAGAGGGGGTGGCTATTGGTCCCCACCTCGCGGGCGGTGGCTCACCCCCCTGCGAGGTGGCTCCCAATAGCCAAGGGGGGGAGAGGGGGTGGCTATTGGTCCCCACCTCGCGGGCGGTGGCTCACCCCCCTGCGAGGTGGCTCCCAATAGCCAAGGGGGGGAGAGGGGGTGGCTATTGGTCCCCACCTCGCGGGCGGTGGCTCACCCCCCTGCGAGGTGGCTCCCAATAGCCAAGGGGGGGAGAGGGGGTGGCTATTGGTCCCCACCTCGCGGGCGGTGGCTCACCCCCCTGCGAGGTGGCTCCCAATAGCCAAGGGGGGGAGAGGGGGTGGCTATTGGTCCCCACCTCGCGGGCGGTGGCTCACCCCCCTGCGAGGTGGCTCCCAATAGCCAAGGGGGGGAGAGGGGGTGGCTATTGGTCCCCACCTCGCGGGCGGTGGCTCACCCCCCTGCGAGGTGGCTCCCAATAGCCAAGGGGGGGAGAGGGGGTGGCTATTGGTCCCCACCTCGCGGGCGGTGGCTCACCCCCCTGCGAGGTGGCTCCCAATAGCCAAGGGGGGGAGAGGGGGTGGCTATTGGTCCCCACCTCGCGGGCGGTGGCTCACCCCCCTGCGAGGTGGCTCCCAATAGCCAAGGGGGGGAGAGGGGGTGGCTATTGGTCCCCCACCTCGCGGGCGGTGGCTCACCCCCCTGCGAGGTGGCTCCCAATAGCCAAGGGGGGGAGAGGGGGTGGCTATTGGTCCCCACCTCGCGGGCGGTGGCTCACCCCCCTGCGAGGTGGCTCCCAATAGCCAAGGGGGGGAGAGGGGGTGGCTATTGGTCCCCACCTCGCGGGCGGTGGCTCACCCCCCTGCGAGGTGGCTCCCAATAGCCAAGGGGGGGGAGAGGGGGTGGCTATTGGTCCCCACCTCGCGGGCGGTGGCTCACCCCCCTGCGAGGTGGCTCCCAATAGCCAAGGGGGGGAGAGGGGGTGGCTATTGGTCCCCACCTCGCGGGCGGTGGCTCACCCCCA
>NW_027257561.1:300000-421469 GCF_043159975.1 Macaca nemestrina
CATCGGGCCCGGGAAGCCTTCTGATTCAACACACCTGACCCATGAAAAGAAAAGGGAAAGAAAGGAGGCCAAAGGTCACACTCTCCTCATTCCACCATCCTCCCTGAAATCATCCTGATTTCATGGGCCCTGAGACCGGGGATGCTTCTGTACACCTCGAGGCCTTGGCGCCTGGCCCAAATTCTATTCTCTTTCTCATTATCTGAAAAATTTTAAGAAAATCCCTAGAGCCAGGATCTTTATTCCTAGTAAGCCGAAAGTCCCAAAGAAACACCCAAATTCTGTCCCTCTTAGTTTGGGAAACAAGTCTACCTTCATCAGCATGACATTTTCCACCAAATGTGGTAACTGCAAGTCCACCACACAATGCTTAACTGGAATTGGAAGCAACATCTCAGACGATGAAAAATACATGCAAGAATCCCTAAGACAAATGGTTTATTTTTCCCTTTCTTACTAAAACAACTGCCAGTATTAACAATGGTATGCAAATCTCTTTTAGACGCCCTGCTTTTAAATCTCTATGTTTCTTCCTGAGACAGGGACTCATTCCCATCACCCAGGCATTTACAGTGTTTAATTCTGGTTATATGCTATTCTCAAATTTACAACTATTTATTTCATCTCTCTCAAATGTTGATCTATTATCACATACGTATTAAAATATTATCTCCCATGCTGCGTGATATGTTGTTTTTATATTCATCCTTTCTTAAATGAACCAAAGGTTTTAGTTGGATTAGATTGTGATTAGTCAAGTTTTCTGATTACATGATTTCTTAAATTGCGGTCATACGACCTCAATCACTGGAAATAGAATGTCATGAGTATTTCTCCTTACTTGCAATCATAAATTCGGGGAATGTCATCAATTGGTATGTCGGTGATTGCATGATTTCCTGAAAGTCTTTCACAGTCTAATTTGGGCACTAAGTATTTCGTCTAGGTTCAGTGCATGTTTCCAACCCTTGATGCTTTATGATTTGGGTATACAGCTTCCACAAGAGCATTTCCTGCAAAGACATGTCTTGGTCCCCACTGGTAAGTCATTTCACTCGAACACAGAATCAATAGGCTGAACATGGAAAGGTTACTGCTAGAATACTTATTAGACTGCATGGATCTATTCTTTGACATTAAGGAAACAAATACACTGTGTTATTAACTGTACTTCATTGATGATTCTCAAGTCAGAAAGTACAGGTCTGACTTCCTGTCCTTCAATGCCTGAAAGGATGGTCGTATCTGCCAAAAGCACATAGTTAGAAGCACATCGCAGCTCAAACACACACACACACCCAGAAATATAAACAAACACAAAGAAACACTCACATGGGCATGATTCTGCATGTTTTAAGTAAACTAACGCATTTTAAGTAAACTACCACTTAAGTTTACTGTTTTAAGTAAACACCACTGTTTTAAGTAAACTAACGCATTCCCCAGGAGTTTTAAGTGAACTCCCTGGGGAATACAAGGGGACACACCCTATGATTCATTCTTTAACCGAGTGCTGATATTGGATTGGTGGACCGCGTACCTGATGGGTGGGTGGGGTGTTCGAGGTAGGCGGGGTTGAGTTATATAAGGGCTGATGCGGCCAGATGGCGTGTCATTTGAAGACTCTCTCGGAAGAGATAGCATCTTTCTGCAACGTGCGGTCCCAGCAGAGAAAGCTTGTGATCCTTGCTCCTGGCGACATGGAGGCCGATTCACTCCACTTGGGAGGTGAGTGGCAGTTCAACCACTTTTCAAAACTCACATCTCCTCGGCCAGATGCAGCTTTTGCTGAAATCCAGCGGACTTCTCTACCTGAGAAGTCACCACTGTCATCTGAGACCCATGTCGACCTCTGTGATGGTTTGGCTCCTGTGGCAAGACAGCCTGCCCCTGGGGAGAAGCTTCCTCTCAGTAGCAGGAGACCTGCTGCGGTGGGGGCTGGGCTCCAGAATATGGGAAATACTTGCTATGTGAATGCTTCCCTGCAGTGCCTGACATACACACCACCCCTTGCCAACTACATGCTGTCCCGGGAGCACTCTCAACTTTGTCATCATCACAAGTGCTGCATGCTGTGTACGATGGAAGCTCACATCACACGGGCCCTCCACCGTCCTGGCCACGTCATCCAGCCCTCACAGGCATTGGTTGCTGGCTTCCATCGAGGCAAGCAGGAAGATGCCCATGAATTTCTGATGTTCATTGTGGATGCCATGAAAAAGGCATGCCTTCCCGGGCACAAGCAGGTAGATCATGACTCTGAGGACACCACCCTCATCCACCAGATATTTGGAGGCTGCTGGAGATCTCAAATCAAGTGTCTCCACTGCCAGGGCGTTTCGGACACCTTTGACCCTTACCTGGACATTGCCCTGGATATCCAGGCAGCTCAGAGTGTGAAGCAAGCTTTGGAACAGGTGGTGAAGCCCGAAGAACTCAATGGAGAGAATGCCTATCATTGTGGTCTTTGTCTCCAGAAGGCGCCTGCCTCCAAGACGTTCACTCTACACACTTCTGCCAAGGTCCTCATCCTTGTATTGAAGAGATTCTCCGATGTCACAGGCAACAAACTTGCCAAGAACGTGCAATACCCTGAGTGCCTTGACATGCAGCCATACATGTCTCAGCAGAACACAGGACCTCTTGTCTATGTCCTCTATGCTGTGCTGGTCCATGCTGGGTGGAGTTGTCACAACGGACATTACCTCTCTTATGTCAAAGCTCCAGGAGGCCAGTGGTATAAAATGGATGACGCCGAGGTCACTGCCTGTAGCATCGCTTCTGTCCTGAGTCAACAGGCCTATGTCCTCTTTTACATCCAGAAGAGTCAACTGGAAAGATGCAGTGAGAGTGTGTCAATAGGCAGGGAACCAGGAGCCCTTGGTGCTGAACACAAAGGCAGGCGAGCAACGCAAGGGGAGCTCCAGAGAGAACCCTGCCTCCAGGTACCCGACTTGGAGGAGCACTTGGTGGAAAGAGCCACTCAGGAAAGCACCTTAGACCACTGGAAGTTCCTCCAAGAGCAAAACAAAACCAAGCCTGACTTCAACGTCAGAAAAGTCGAATGTACCCTGCCTCCCAACGTGCTTGTGATTCATCCATCAAAATACAAGAGTGGGATGAACAACCGTCATCCTGAACAGCAAAGCTCCCTGCTGAACCTCTCTTCAAGGAACCTGGCACCTCAGGAGTCCATGAACACTGGCACACTCACTTCTCTGCAAGGGAGGACCAGGAGATCCAAAGGGAGGAACAAACACAGCAAGAGGGCTCTGTTTGTGTGCCAGTGATCTCAGGAAAAGTCTCCATGCAAACGCAGGAGTGCATGCGCACACACACTGACACACACACACACATACACGTACACACACACACACACCCACGAGGGGGTTCGCGCGCGCACACACACACACCATCACATACGCAGTCAATCCGACATAAAGTAATGAGGAGCCCAGGTGTCTGCCTACACAAGAGGGAAAACTGGATAGTGATGGCTGCGTTTCAGGATGAGCCCAGACATGGGAAACATCGAGTTTTGCAGTCGTGAGTCTTCTGAACCTGTGGAGGGATTGTCTGTGTGTTTGTGTTCACGGTAGATGTCATTCAGTGTGAATTTCTGAATATGACATATTGCGGTGTAGGGTTGCGCGTGAGGTCATTGCAGGGGACGGGGTTGACTATTTTCTCTTGGGGTGTGTTTCATTCGTCAGTTGTTGGTGAGCACCAGAAGTTGAAATTTTGCGAACGTGGGACTTGTGTGGATCCTTCTCGCTACCTTGAGTAGCGGAAACTGGAACGCATTTGAAGAGAGGAAGGGTGTTCTTCTTTTGAACCTGCCTCGCCGTTTTTACATTACTTGTTGAATGGACGTCAGGCGCCCTAGGACTTGTGCCCTTGGTGGAACCCACAGAATGCTGGAGACAGACAGACAGACACACTTGCCTATTGAATGGTGTCCATTTCCAATGAATTGAAGCAGAAAATCATCCCACTGGTATGTGAGTCATTTGGAAGTAAGTCGTATTGATAATAAAGGAAATCAAACACAGGAGCGTGTGTGTATTCAACTACAATAAAATCAGCAAGCACTGAAATCAATCGCATTTGGTGTGCATCAAAATGGCGTCTGGGAGATTCCGGGTCAATCGTCCAGCTGCGAAAGGTGCATCTCTGAAGCACAGTCCCTGACCTGCAGTGAGACTTGTTCATCCGAGGTGGTGTTGCAGTGGAAATGATTGTGGGAAATGGCCCCTTCCTTTTGTGTATTCGCTGATTGGATTTCAGGCTCCGTTTCTCGTTCGGTACAGCGATCCAAGTTGACCAACCCGAGAGGAAAGATGTCCAGGGCATAACTCAGGGCTCCATACAACCACAGAATCTTGGGTGCAACCCTGCTCAAGCACACAAATGCGCGTATTAACAGTGTCTCTGTGTGACGTGTGTGCAAAGTACAGTGTGATGAGCATGACTGGCAGACAGGTGATCCATTGGGCTCACCTGAAAATCAGTCATGAGCATGGAAGAACACCGACGCCCAGGTCCCCGCTTCAGACATAACACCCACCAGCGTCTTGTGTGAAGCCACGGCATCTGGACTGCTCATGCTTCTGGGGATCATTCTCCTGAAAATGG
The DNA here is from genome assembly GCF_043159975.1 of Macaca nemestrina. Classification (NCBI taxonomy): domain Eukaryota; kingdom Metazoa; phylum Chordata; class Mammalia; order Primates; family Cercopithecidae; genus Macaca; species Macaca nemestrina. Next base: position 304,636 of record NW_027257561.1, read on the forward strand.
TGGCTCCTTTCTCCCTGTGGAGCAACTCTCTACGCAGCGCTTCTTTCCTCCCCCAGGACTCATTTCATCGGGCCCGGGAAGCCTTCTGATTCAACACACCTGACCCATGAAAAGAAAAGGGAAAGAAAGGAGGCCAAAGGTCACACTCTCCTCATTCCACCATCCTCCCTGAAATCATCCTGATTTCATGGGCCCTGAGACCGGGGATGCTTCTGTACACCTCGAGGCCTTGGCGCCTGGCCCAAATTCTATTCTCTTTCTCATTATCTGAAAAATTTTAAGAAAATCCCTAGAGCCAGGATCTTTATTCCTAGTAAGCCGAAAGTCCCAAAGAAACACCCAAATTCTGTCCCTCTTAGTTTGGGAAACAAGTCTACCTTCATCAGCATGACATTTTCCACCAAATGTGGTAACTGCAAGTCCACCACACAATGCTTAACTGGAATTGGAAGCAACATCTCAGACGATGAAAAATACATGCAAGAATCCCTAAGACAAATGGTTTATTTTTCCCTTTCTTACTAAAACAACTGCCAGTATTAACAATGGTATGCAAATCTCTTTTAGACGCCCTGCTTTTAAATCTCTATGTTTCTTCCTGAGACAGGGACTCATTCCCATCACCCAGGCATTTACAGTGTTTAATTCTGGTTATATGCTATTCTCAAATTTACAACTATTTATTTCATCTCTCTCAAATGTTGATCTATTATCACATACGTATTAAAATATTATCTCCCATGCTGCGTGATATGTTGTTTTTATATTCATCCTTTCTTAAATGAACCAAAGGTTTTAGTTGGATTAGATTGTGATTAGTCAAGTTTTCTGATTACATGATTTCTTAAATTGCGGTCATACGACCTCAATCACTGGAAATAGAATGTCATGAGTATTTCTCCTTACTTGCAATCATAAATTCGGGGAATGTCATCAATTGGTATGTCGGTGATTGCATGATTTCCTGAAAGTCTTTCACAGTCTAATTTGGGCACTAAGTATTTCGTCTAGGTTCAGTGCATGTTTCCAACCCTTGATGCTTTATGATTTGGGTATACAGCTTCCACAAGAGCATTTCCTGCAAAGACATGTCTTGGTCCCCACTGGTAAGTCATTTCACTCGAACACAGAATCAATAGGCTGAACATGGAAAGGTTACTGCTAGAATACTTATTAGACTGCATGGATCTATTCTTTGACATTAAGGAAACAAATACACTGTGTTATTAACTGTACTTCATTGATGATTCTCAAGTCAGAAAGTACAGGTCTGACTTCCTGTCCTTCAATGCCTGAAAGGATGGTCGTATCTGCCAAAAGCACATAGTTAGAAGCACATCGCAGCTCAAACACACACACACACCCAGAAATATAAACAAACACAAAGAAACACTCACATGGGCATGATTCTGCATGTTTTAAGTAAACTAACGCATTTTAAGTAAACTACCACTTAAGTTTACTGTTTTAAGTAAACACCACTGTTTTAAGTAAACTAACGCATTCCCCAGGAGTTTTAAGTGAACTCCCTGGGGAATACAAGGGGACACACCCTATGATTCATTCTTTAACCGAGTGCTGATATTGGATTGGTGGACCGCGTACCTGATGGGTGGGTGGGGTGTTCGAGGTAGGCGGGGTTGAGTTATATAAGGGCTGATGCGGCCAGATGGCGTGTCATTTGAAGACTCTCTCGGAAGAGATAGCATCTTTCTGCAACGTGCGGTCCCAGCAGAGAAAGCTTGTGATCCTTGCTCCTGGCGACATGGAGGCCGATTCACTCCACTTGGGAGGTGAGTGGCAGTTCAACCACTTTTCAAAACTCACATCTCCTCGGCCAGATGCAGCTTTTGCTGAAATCCAGCGGACTTCTCTACCTGAGAAGTCACCACTGTCATCTGAGACCCATGTCGACCTCTGTGATGGTTTGGCTCCTGTGGCAAGACAGCCTGCCCCTGGGGAGAAGCTTCCTCTCAGTAGCAGGAGACCTGCTGCGGTGGGGGCTGGGCTCCAGAATATGGGAAATACTTGCTATGTGAATGCTTCCCTGCAGTGCCTGACATACACACCACCCCTTGCCAACTACATGCTGTCCCGGGAGCACTCTCAACTTTGTCATCATCACAAGTGCTGCATGCTGTGTACGATGGAAGCTCACATCACACGGGCCCTCCACCGTCCTGGCCACGTCATCCAGCCCTCACAGGCATTGGTTGCTGGCTTCCATCGAGGCAAGCAGGAAGATGCCCATGAATTTCTGATGTTCATTGTGGATGCCATGAAAAAGGCATGCCTTCCCGGGCACAAGCAGGTAGATCATGACTCTGAGGACACCACCCTCATCCACCAGATATTTGGAGGCTGCTGGAGATCTCAAATCAAGTGTCTCCACTGCCAGGGCGTTTCGGACACCTTTGACCCTTACCTGGACATTGCCCTGGATATCCAGGCAGCTCAGAGTGTGAAGCAAGCTTTGGAACAGGTGGTGAAGCCCGAAGAACTCAATGGAGAGAATGCCTATCATTGTGGTCTTTGTCTCCAGAAGGCGCCTGCCTCCAAGACGTTCACTCTACACACTTCTGCCAAGGTCCTCATCCTTGTATTGAAGAGATTCTCCGATGTCACAGGCAACAAACTTGCCAAGAACGTGCAATACCCTGAGTGCCTTGACATGCAGCCATACATGTCTCAGCAGAACACAGGACCTCTTGTCTATGTCCTCTATGCTGTGCTGGTCCATGCTGGGTGGAGTTGTCACAACGGACATTACCTCTCTTATGTCAAAGCTCCAGGAGGCCAGTGGTATAAAATGGATGACGCCGAGGTCACTGCCTGTAGCATCGCTTCTGTCCTGAGTCAACAGGCCTATGTCCTCTTTTACATCCAGAAGAGTCAACTGGAAAGATGCAGTGAGAGTGTGTCAATAGGCAGGGAACCAGGAGCCCTTGGTGCTGAACACAAAGACAGGCGAGCAACGCAAGGGGAGCTCCAGAGAGAACCCTGCCTCCAGGTACCCGACTTGGAGGAGCACTTGGTGGAAAGAGCCACTCAGGAAAGCACCTTAGACCACTGGAAGTTCCTCCAAGAGCAAAACAAAACCAAGCCTGACTTCAACGTCAGAAAAGTCGAATGTACCCTGCCTCCCAACGTGCTTGTGATTCATCCATCAAAATACAAGAGTGGGATGAACAACCGTCATCCTGAACAGCAAAGCTCCCTGCTGAACCTCTCTTCAAGGAACCTGGCACCTCAGGAGTCCATGAACACTGGCACACTCACTTCTCTGCAAGGGAGGACCAGGAGATCCAAAGGGAGGAACAAACACAGCAAGAGGGCTCTGTTTGTGTGCCAGTGATCTCAGGAAAAGTCTCCATGCAAACGCAGGAGTGCATGCACACACACACTGACACACACACACACATACACGTACACACACACACACACCCACGAGGGGGTTCGCGCGCGCACACACACACACCATCACATACGCAGTCAATCCGACATAAAGTAATGAGGAGCCCAGGTGTCTGCCTACACAAGAGGGAAAACTGGATAGTGATGGCTGCGTTTCAGGATGAGCCCAGACATGGGAAACATCGAGTTTTGCAGTCGTGAGTCTTCTGAACCTGTGGAGGGATTGTCTGTGTGTTTGTGTTCACGGTAGATGTCATTCAGTGTGAATTTCTGAATATGACATATTGCGGTGTAGGGTTGCGCGTGAGGTCATTGCAGGGGACGGGGTTGACTATTTTCTCTTGGGGTGTGTTTCATTCGTCAGTTGTTGGTGAGCACCAGAAGTTGAAATTTTGCGAACGTGGGACTTGTGTGGATCCTTCTCGCTACCTTGAGTAGCGGAAACTGGAACGCATTTGAAGAGAGGAAGGGTGTTCTTCTTTTGAACCTGCCTCGCCGTTTTTACATTACTTGTTGAATGGACGTCAGGCGCCCTAGGACTTGTGCCCTTGGTGGAACCCACAGAATGCTGGAGACAGACAGACAGACACACTTGCCTATTGAATGGTGTCCATTTCCAATGAATTGAAGCAGAAAATCATCCCACTGGTATGTGAGTCATTTGGAAGTAAGTCGTATTGATAATAAAGGAAATCAAACACAGGAGCGTGTGTGTATTCAACTAAAATAAAATCAGCAAGCACTGAAATCAATCGCATTTGGTGTGCATCAAAATGGCGTCTGGGAGATTCCGGGTCAATCGTCCAGCTGCGAAAGGTGCATCTCTGAAGCACAGTCCCTGACCTGCAGTGAGACTTGTTCATCCGAGGTGGTGTTGCAGTGGAAATGATTGTGGGAAATGGCCCCTTCCTTTTGTGTATTCGCTGATTGGATTTCAGGCTCCGTTTCTCGTTCGGTACAGCGATCCAAGTTGACCAACCCGAGAGGAAAGATGTCCAGGGCATAACTCAGGGCTCCATACAACCACAGAATCTTGGGTGCAACCCTGCTCAAGCACACAAATGCGCGTATTAACAGTGTCTCTGTGTGACGTGTGTGCAAAGTACAGTGTGATGAGCATGACTGGCAGACAGGTGATCCATTGGGCTCACCTGAAAATCAGTCATGAGCATGGAAGAACACCGACGCCCAGGTCCCCGCTTCAGACATAACACCCACCAGCGTCTTGTGTGAAGCCACGGCATCTGGACTGCTCATGCTTCTGGGGATCATTCTCCTGAAAATGGTGGCTCCTTTCTCCCTGTGGAGCAACTCTCTACGCAGCGCTTCTTTCCTCCCCCAGGACTCATTTCATCGGGCCCGGGAAGCCTTCTGATTCAACACACCTGACCCATGAAAAGAAAAGGGAAAGAAAGGAGGCCAAAGGTCACACTCTCCTCATTCCACCATCCTCCCTGAAATCATCCTGATTTCATGGGCCCTGAGACCGGGGATGCTTCTGTACACCTCGAGGCCTTGGCGCCTGGCCCAAATTCTATTCTCTTTCTCATTATCTGAAAAATTTTAAGAAAATCCCTAGAGCCAGGATCTTTATTCCTAGTAAGCCGAAAGTCCCAAAGAAACACCCAAATTCTGTCCCTCTTAGTTTGGGAAACAAGTCTACCTTCATCAGCATGACATTTTCCACCAAATGTGGTAACTGCAAGTCCACCACACAATGCTTAACTGGAATTGGAAGCAACATCTCAGACGATGAAAAATACATGCAAGAATCCCTAAGACAAATGGTTTATTTTTCCCTTTCTTACTAAAACAACTGCCAGTATTAACAATGGTATGCAAATCTCTTTTAGACGCCCTGCTTTTAAATCTCTATGTTTCTTCCTGAGACAGGGACTCATTCCCATCACCCAGGCATTTACAGTGTTTAATTCTGGTTATATGCTATTCTCAAATTTACAACTATTTATTTCATCTCTCTCAAATGTTGATCTATTATCACATACGTATTAAAATATTATCTCCCATGCTGCGTGATATGTTGTTTTTATATTCATCCTTTCTTAAATGAACCAAAGGTTTTAGTTGGATTAGATTGTGATTAGTCAAGTTTTCTGATTACATGATTTCTTAAATTGCGGTCATACGACCTCAATCACTGGAAATAGAATGTCATGAGTATTTCTCCTTACTTGCAATCATAAATTCGGGGAATGTCATCAATTGGTATGTCGGTGATTGCATGATTTCCTGAAAGTCTTTCACAGTCTAATTTGGGCACTAAGTATTTCGTCTAGGTTCAGTGCATGTTTCCAACCCTTGATGCTTTATGATTTGGGTATACAGCTTCCACAAGAGCATTTCCTGCAAAGACATGTCTTGGTCCCCACTGGTAAGTCATTTCACTCGAACACAGAATCAATAGGCTGAACATGGAAAGGTTACTGCTAGAATACTTATTAGACTGCATGGATCTATTCTTTGACATTAAGGAAACAAATACACTGTGTTATTAACTGTACTTCATTGATGATTCTCAAGTCAGAAAGTACAGGTCTGACTTCCTGTCCTTCAATGCCTGAAAGGATGGTCGTATCTGCCAAAAGCACATAGTTAGAAGCACATCGCAGCTCAAACACACACACACACCCAGAAATATAAACAAACACAAAGAAACACTCACATGGGCATGATTCTGCATGTTTTAAGTAAACTAACGCATTTTAAGTAAACTACCACTTAAGTTTACTGTTTTAAGTAAACACCACTGTTTTAAGTAAACTAACGCATTCCCCAGGAGTTTTAAGTGAACTCCCTGGGGAATACAAGGGGACACACCCTATGATTCATTCTTTAACCGAGTGCTGATATTGGATTGGTGGACCGCGTACCTGATGGATGGGTGGGGTGTTCGAGGTAGGCGGGGTTGAGTTATATAAGGGCTGATGCGGCCAGATGGCGTGTCATTTGAAGACTCTCTCGGAAGAGATAGCATCTTTCTGCAACGTGCGGTCCCAGCAGAGAAAGCTTGTGATCCTTGCTCCTGGCGACATGGAGGCCGATTCACTCCACTTGGGAGGTGAGTGGCAGTTCAACCACTTTTCAAAACTCACATCTCCTCGGCCAGATGCAGCTTTTGCTGAAATCCAGCGGACTTCTCTACCTGAGAAGTCACCACTGTCATCTGAGACCCATGTCGACCTCTGTGATGGTTTGGCTCCTGTGGCAAGACAGCCTGCCCCTGGGGAGAAGCTTCCTCTCAGTAGCAGGAGACCTGCTGCGGTGGGGGCTGGGCTCCAGAATATGGGAAATACTTGCTATGTGAATGCTTCCCTGCAGTGCCTGACATACACACCACCCCTTGCCAACTACATGCTGTCCCGGGAGCACTCTCAACTTTGTCATCATCACAAGTGCTGCATGCTGTGTACGATGGAAGCTCACATCACACGGGCCCTCCACCGTCCTGGCCACGTCATCCAGCCCTCACAGGCATTGGTTGCTGGCTTCCATCGAGGCAAGCAGGAAGATGCCCATGAATTTCTGATGTTCATTGTGGATGCCATGAAAAAGGCATGCCTTCCCGGGCACAAGCAGGTAGATCATGACTCTGAGGACACCACCCTCATCCACCAGATATTTGGAGGCTGCTGGAGATCTCAAATCAAGTGTCTCCACTGCCAGGGCGTTTCGGACACCTTTGACCCTTACCTGGACATTGCCCTGGATATCCAGGCAGCTCAGAGTGTGAAGCAAGCTTTGGAACAGGTGGTGAAGCCCGAAGAACTCAATGGAGAGAATGCCTATCATTGTGGTCTTTGTCTCCAGAAGGCGCCTGCCTCCAAGACGTTCACTCTACACACTTCTGCCAAGGTCCTCATCCTTGTATTGAAGAGATTCTCCGATGTCACAGGCAACAAACTTGCCAAGAACGTGCAATACCCTGAGTGCCTTGACATGCAGCCATACATGTCTCAGCAGAACACAGGACCTCTTGTCTATGTCCTCTATGCTGTGCTGGTCCATGCTGGGTGGAGTTGTCACAACGGACATTACCTCTCTTATGTCAAAGCTCCAGGAGGCCAGTGGTATAAAATGGATGACGCCGAGGTCACTGCCTGTAGCATCGCTTCTGTCCTGAGTCAACAGGCCTATGTCCTCTTTTACATCCAGAAGAGTCAACTGGAAAGATGCAGTGAGAGTGTGTCAATAGGCAGGGAACCAGGAGCCCTTGGTGCTGAACACAAAGGCAGGCGAGCAACGCAAGGGGAGCTCCAGAGAGAACCCTGCCTCCAGGTACCCGACTTGGAGGAGCACTTGGTGGAAAGAGCCACTCAGGAAAGCACCTTAGACCACTGGAAGTTCCTCCAAGAGCAAAACAAAACCAAGCCTGACTTCAACGTCAGAAAAGTCGAATGTACCCTGCCTCCCAACGTGCTTGTGATTCATCCATCAAAATACAAGAGTGGGATGAACAACCGTCATCCTGAACAGCAAAGCTCCCTGCTGAACCTCTCTTCAAGGAACCTGGCACCTCAGGAGTCCATGAACACTGGCACACTCACTTCTCTGCAAGGGAGGACCAGGAGATCCAAAGGGAGGAACAAACACAGCAAGAGGGCTCTGTTTGTGTGCCAGTGATCTCAGGAAAAGTCTCCATGCAAACGCAGGAGTGCATGCGCACACACACTGACACACACACACACATACACGTACACACACACACACACCCACGAGGGGGTTCGCGCGCGCACACACACACACCATCACATACGCAGTCAATCCGACATAAAGTAATGAGGAGCCCAGGTGTCTGCCTACACAAGAGGGAAAACTGGATAGTGATGGCTGCGTTTCAGGATGAGCCCAGACATGGGAAACATCGAGTTTTGCAGTCGTGAGTCTTCTGAACCTGTGGAGGGATTGTCTGTGTGTTTGTGTTCACGGTAGATGTCATTCAGTGTGAATTTCTGAATATGACATATTGCGGTGTAGGGTTGCGCGTGAGGTCATTGCAGGGGACGGGGTTGACTATTTTCTCTTGGGGTGTGTTTCATTCGTCAGTTGTTGGTGAGCACCAGAAGTTGAAATTTTGCGAACGTGGGACTTGTGTGGATCCTTCTCGCTACCTTGAGTAGCGGAAACTGGAACGCATTTGAAGAGAGGAAGGGTGTTCTTCTTTTGAACCTGCCTCGCCGTTTTTACATTACTTGTTGAATGGACGTCAGGCGCCCTAGGACTTGTGCCCTTGGTGGAACCCACAGAATGCTGGAGACAGACAGACAGACACACTTGCCTATTGAATGGTGTCCATTTCCAATGAATTGAAGCAGAAAATCATCCCACTGGTATGTGAGTCATTTGGAAGTAAGTCGTATTGATAATAAAGGAAATCAAACACAGGAGCGTGTGTGTATTCAACTAAAATAAAATCAGCAAGCACTGAAATCAATCGCATTTGGTGTGCATCAAAATGGCGTCTGGGAGATTCCGGGTCAATCGTCCAGCTGCGAAAGGTGCATCTCTGAAGCACAGTCCCTGACCTGCAGTGAGACTTGTTCATCCGAGGTGGTGTTGCAGTGGAAATGATTGTGGGAAATGGCCCCTTCCTTTTGTGTATTCGCTGATTGGATTTCAGGCTCCGTTTCTCGTTCGGTACAGCGATCCAAGTTGACCAACCCGAGAGGAAAGATGTCCAGGGCATAACTCAGGGCTCCATACAACCACAGAATCTTGGGTGCAACCCTGCTCAAGCACACAAATGCGCGTATTAACAGTGTCTCTGTGTGACGTGTGTGCAAAGTACAGTGTGATGAGCATGACTGGCAGACAGGTGATCCATTGGGCTCACCTGAAAATCAGTCATGAGCATGGAAGAACACCGACGCCCAGGTCCCCGCTTCAGACATAACACCCACCAGCGTCTTGTGTGAAGCCACGGCATCTGGACTGCTCATGCTTCTGGGGATCATTCTCCTGAAAATGGTGGCTCCTTTCTCCCTGTGGAGCAACTCTCTACGCAGCGCTTCTTTCCTCCCCCAGGACTCATTTCATCGGGCCCGGGAAGCCTTCTGATTCAACACACCTGACCCATGAAAAGAAAAGGGAAAGAAAGGAGGCCAAAGGTCACACTCTCCTCATTCCACCATCCTCCCTGAAATCATCCTGATTTCATGGGCCCTGAGACCGGGGATGCTTCTGTACACCTCGAGGCCTTGGCGCCTGGCCCAAATTCTATTCTCTTTCTCATTATCTGAAAAATTTTAAGAAAATCCCTAGAGCCAGGATCTTTATTCCTAGTAAGCCGAAAGTCCCAAAGAAACACCCAAATTCTGTCCCTCTTAGTTTGGGAAAGAAGTCTACCTTCATCAGCATGACATTTTCCACCAAATGTGGTAACTGCAAGTCCACCACACAATGCTTAACTGGAATTGGAAGCAACATCTCAGACGATGAAAAATACATGCAAGAATCCCTAAGACAAATGGTTTATTTTTCCCTTTCTTACTAAAACAACTGCCAGTATTAACAATGGTATGCAAATCTCTTTTAGACGCCCTGCTTTTAAATCTCTATGTTTCTTCCTGAGACAGGGACTCATTCCCATCACCCAGGCATTTACAGTGTTTAATTCTGGTTATATGCTATTCTCAAATTTACAACTATTTATTTCATCTCTCTCAAATGTTGATCTATTATCACATACGTATTAAAATATTATCTCCCATGCTGCGTGATATGTTGTTTTTATATTCATCCTTTCTTAAATGAACCAAAGGTTTTAGTTGGATTAGATTGTGATTAGTCAAGTTTTCTGATTACATGATTTCTTAAATTGCGGTCATACGACCTCAATCACTGGAAATAGAATGTCATGAGTATTTCTCCTTACTTGCAATCATAAATTCGGGGAATGTCATCAATTGGTATGTCGGTGATTGCATGATTTCCTGAAAGTCTTTCACAGTCTAATTTGGGCACTAAGTATTTCGTCTAGGTTCAGTGCATGTTTCCAACCCTTGATGCTTTATGATTTGGGTATACAGCTTCCACAAGAGCATTTCCTGCAAAGACATGTCTTGGTCCCCACTGGTAAGTCATTTCACTCGAACACAGAATCAATAGGCTGAACATGGAAAGGTTACTGCTAGAATACTTATTAGACTGCATGGATCTATTCTTTGACATTAAGGAAACAAATACACTGTGTTATTAACTGTACTTCATTGATGATTCTCAAGTCAGAAAGTACAGGTCTGACTTCCTGTCCTTCAATGCCTGAAAGGATGGTCGTATCTGCCAAAAGCACATAGTTAGAAGCACATCGCAGCTCAAACACACACACACACCCAGAAATATAAACAAACACAAAGAAACACTCACATGGGCATGATTCTGCATGTTTTAAGTAAACTAACGCATTTTAAGTAAACTACCACTTAAGTTTACTGTTTTAAGTAAACACCACTGTTTTAAGTAAACTAACGCATTCCCCAGGAGTTTTAAGTGAACTCCCTGGGGAATACAAGGGGACACACCCTATGATTCATTCTTTAACCGAGTGCTGATATTGGATTGGTGGACCGCGTACCTGATGGGTGGGTGGGGTGTTCGAGGTAGGCGGGGTTGAGTTATATAAGGGCTGATGCGGCCAGATGGCGTGTCATTTGAAGACTCTCTCGGAAGAGATAGCATCTTTCTGCAACGTGCGGTCCCAGCAGAGAAAGCTTGTGATCCTTGCTCCTGGCGACATGGAGGCCGATTCACTCCACTTGGGAGGTGAGTGGCAGTTCAACCACTTTTCAAAACTCACATCTCCTCGGCCAGATGCAGCTTTTGCTGAAATCCAGCGGACTTCTCTACCTGAGAAGTCACCACTGTCATCTGAGACCCATGTCGACCTCTGTGATGGTTTGGCTCCTGTGGCAAGACAGCCTGCCCCTGGGGAGAAGCTTCCTCTCAGTAGCAGGAGACCTGCTGCGGTGGGGGCTGGGCTCCAGAATATGGGAAATACTTGCTATGTGAATGCTTCCCTGCAGTGCCTGACATACACACCACCCCTTGCCAACTACATGCTGTCCCGGGAGCACTCTCAACTTTGTCATCATCACAAGTGCTGCATGCTGTGTACGATGGAAGCTCACATCACACGGGCCCTCCACCGTCCTGGCCACGTCATCCAGCCCTCACAGGCATTGGTTGCTGGCTTCCATCGAGGCAAGCAGGAAGATGCCCATGAATTTCTGATGTTCATTGTGGATGCCATGAAAAAGGCATGCCTTCCCGGGCACAAGCAGGTAGATCATGACTCTGAGGACACCACCCTCATCCACCAGATATTTGGAGGCTGCTGGAGATCTCAAATCAAGTGTCTCCACTGCCAGGGCGTTTCGGACACCTTTGACCCTTACCTGGACATTGCCCTGGATATCCAGGCAGCTCAGAGTGTGAAGCAAGCTTTGGAACAGGTGGTGAAGCCCGAAGAACTCAATGGAGAGAATGCCTATCATTGTGGTCTTTGTCTCCAGAAGGCGCCTGCCTCCAAGACGTTCACTCTACACACTTCTGCCAAGGTCCTCATCCTTGTATTGAAGAGATTCTCCGATGTCACAGGCAACAAACTTGCCAAGAACGTGCAATACCCTGAGTGCCTTGACATGCAGCCATACATGTCTCAGCAGAACACAGGACCTCTTGTCTATGTCCTCTATGCTGTGCTGGTCCATGCTGGGTGGAGTTGTCACAACGGACATTACCTCTCTTATGTCAAAGCTCCAGGAGGCCAGTGGTATAAAATGGATGACGCCGAGGTCACTGCCTGTAGCATCGCTTCTGTCCTGAGTCAACAGGCCTATGTCCTCTTTTACATCCAGAAGAGTCAACTGGAAAGATGCAGTGAGAGTGTGTCAATAGGCAGGGAACCAGGAGCCCTTGGTGCTGAACACAAAGACAGGCGAGCAACGCAAGGGGAGCTCCAGAGAGAACCCTGCCTCCAGGTACCCGACTTGGAGGAGCACTTGGTGGAAAGAGCCACTCAGGAAAGCACCTTAGACCACTGGAAGTTCCTCCAAGAGCAAAACAAAACCAAGCCTGACTTCAACGTCAGAAAAGTCGAATGTACCCTGCCTCCCAACGTGCTTGTGATTCATCCATCAAAATACAAGAGTGGGATGAACAACCGTCATCCTGAACAGCAAAGCTCCCTGCTGAACCTCTCTTCAAGGAACCTGGCACCTCAGGAGTCCATGAACACTGGCACACTCACTTCTCTGCAAGGGAGGACCAGGAGATCCAAAGGGAGGAACAAACACAGCAAGAGGGCTCTGTTTGTGTGCCAGTGATCTCAGGAAAAGTCTCCATGCAAACGCAGGAGTGCATGCGCACACACACTGACACACACACACACATACACGTACACACACACACACACCCACGAGGGGGTTCGCGCGCGCACACACACACACCATCACATACGCAGTCAATCCGACATAAAGTAATGAGGAGCCCAGGTGTCTGCCTACACAAGAGGGAAAACTGGATAGTGATGGCTGCGTTTCAGGATGAGCCCAGACATGGGAAACATCGAGTTTTGCAGTCGTGAGTCTTCTGAACCTGTGGAGGGATTGTCTGTGTGTTTGTGTTCACGGTAGATGTCATTCAGTGTGAATTTCTGAATATGACATATTGCGGTGTAGGGTTGCGCGTGAGGTCATTGCAGGGGACGGGGTTGACTATTTTCTCTTGGGGTGTGTTTCATTCGTCAGTTGTTGGTGAGCACCAGAAGTTGAAATTTTGCGAACGTGGGACTTGTGTGGATCCTTCTCGCTACCTTGAGTAGCGGAAACTGGAACGCATTTGAAGAGAGGAAGGGTGTTCTTCTTTTGAACCTGCCTCGCCGTTTTTACATTACTTGTTGAATGGACGTCAGGCGCCCTAGGACTTGTGCCCTTGGTGGAACCCACAGAATGCTGGAGACAGACAGACAGACACACTTGCCTATTGAATGGTGTCCATTTCCAATGAATTGAAGCAGAAAATCATCCCACTGGTATGTGAGTCATTTGGAAGTAAGTCGTATTGATAATAAAGGAAATCAAACACAGGAGCGTGTGTGTATTCAACTAAAATAAAATCAGCAAGCACTGAAATCAATCGCATTTGGTGTGCATCAAAATGGCGTCTGGGAGATTCCGGGTCAATCGTCCAGCTGCGAAAGGTGCATCTCTGAAGCACAGTCCCTGACCTGCAGTGAGACTTGTTCATCCGAGGTGGTGTTGCAGTGGAAATGATTGTGGGAAATGGCCCCTTCCTTTTGTGTATTCGCTGATTGGATTTCAGGCTCCGTTTCTCGTTCGGTACAGCGATCCAAGTTGACCAACCCGAGAGGAAAGATGTCCAGGGCATAACTCAGGGCTCCATACAACCACAGAATCTTGGGTGCAACCCTGCTCAAGCACACAAATGCGCGTATTAACAGTGTCTCTGTGTGACGTGTGTGCAAAGTACAGTGTGATGAGCATGACTGGCAGACAGGTGATCCATTGGGCTCACCTGAAAATCAGTCATGAGCATGGAAGAACACCGACGCCCAGGTCCCCGCTTCAGACATAACACCCACCAGCGTCTTGTGTGAAGCCACGGCATCTGGACTGCTCATGCTTCTGGGGATCATTCTCCTGAAAATGGTGGCTCCTTTCTCCCTGTGGAGCAACTCTCTACGCAGCGCTTCTTTCCTCCCCCAGGACTCATTTCATCGGGCCCGGGAAGCCTTCTGATTCAACACACCTGACCCATGAAAAGAAAAGGGAAAGAAAGGAGGCCAAAGGTCACACTCTCCTCATTCCACCATCCTCCCTGAAATCATCCTGATTTCATGGGCCCTGAGACCGGGGATGCTTCTGTACACCTCGAGGCCTTGGCGCCTGGCCCAAATTCTATTCTCTTTCTCATTTTCTGAAAAATTTTAAGAAAATCCCTAGAGCCAGGATCTTTATTCCTAGTAAGCCGAAAGTCCCAAAGAAACACCCAAATTCTGTCCCTCTTAGTTTGGGAAACAAGTCTACCTTCATCAGCATGACATTTTCCACCAAATGTGGTAACTGCAAGTCCACCACACAATGCTTAACTGGAATTGGAAGCAACATCTCAGACGATGAAAAATACATGCAAGAATCCCTAAGACAAATGGTTTATTTTTCCCTTTCTTACTAAAACAACTGCCAGTATTAACAATGGTATGCAAATCTCTTTTAGACGCCCTGCTTTTAAATCTCTATGTTTCTTCCTGAGACAGGGACTCATTCCCATCACCCAGGCATTTACAGTGTTTAATTCTGGTTATATGCTATTCTCAAATTTACAACTATTTATTTCATCTCTCTCAAATGTTGATCTATTATCACATACGTATTAAAATATTATCTCCCATGCTGCGTGATATGTTGTTTTTATATTCATCCTTTCTTAAATGAACCCAAGGTTTTAGTTGGATTAGATTGTGATTAGTCAAGTTTTCTGATTACATGATTTCTTAAATTGCGGTCATACGACCTCAATCACTGGAAATAGAATGTCATGAGTATTTCTCTTTACTTGCAATCATAAATTCGGGGAATGTCATCAATTGGTATGTCGGTGATTGCATGATTTCCTGAAAGTCTTTCACAGTCTAATTTGGGCACTAAGTATTTCGTCTAGGTTCAGTGCATGTTTCCAACCCTTGATGCTTTATGATTTGGGTATACAGCTTCCACAAGAGCATTTCCTGCAAAGACATGTCTTGGTCCCCACTGGTAAGTCATTTCACTCGAACACGGAATCAATAGGCTGAACATGGAAAGGTTACTGCTAGAATACTTATTAGACTGCATGGATCTATTCTTTGACATTAAGGAAACAAATACACTGTGTTATTAACTGTACTTCATTGATGATTCTCAAGTCAGAAAGTACAGGTCTGACTTCCTGTCCTTCAATGCCTGAAAGGATGGTCGTATCTGCCAAAAGCACATAGTTAGAAGCACATCGCAGCTCAAACACACACACACACCCAGAAATATAAACAAACACAAAGAAACACTCACATGGGCATGATTCTGCATGTTTTAAGTAAACTAACGCATTTTAAGTAAACTACCACTTAAGTTTACTGTTTTAAGTAAACACCACTGTTTTAAGTAAACTAACGCATTCCCCAGGAGTTTTAAGTGAACTCCCTGGGGAATACAAGGGGACACACCCTATGATTCATTCTTTAACCGAGTGCTGATATTGGATTGGTGGACCGCGTACCTGATGGGTGGGTGGGGTGTTCGAGGTAGGCGGGGTTGAGTTATATAAGGGCTGATGCGGCCAGATGGCGTGTCATTTGAAGACTCTCTCGGAAGAGATAGCATCTTTCTGCAACGTGCGGTCCCAGCAGAGAAAGCTTGTGATCCTTGCTCCTGGCGACATGGAGGCCGATTCACTCCACTTGGGAGGTGAGTGGCAGTTCAACCACTTTTCAAAACTCACATCTCCTCGGCCAGATGCAGCTTTTGCTGAAATCCAGCGGACTTCTCTACCTGAGAAGTCACCACTGTCATCTGAGACCCATGTCGACCTCTGTGATGGTTTGGCTCCTGTGGCAAGACAGCCTGCCCCTGGGGAGAAGCTTCCTCTCAGTAGCAGGAGACCTGCTGCGGTGGGGGCTGGGCTCCAGAATATGGGAAATACTTGCTATGTGAATGCTTCCCTGCAGTGCCTGACATACACACCACCCCTTGCCAACTACATGCTGTCCCGGGAGCACTCTCAACTTTGTCATCATCACAAGTGCTGCATGCTGTGTACGATGGAAGCTCACATCACACGGGCCCTCCACCGTCCTGGCCACGTCATCCAGCCCTCACAGGCATTGGTTGCTGGCTTCCATCGAGGCAAGCAGGAAGATGCCCATGAATTTCTGATGTTCATTGTGGATGCCATGAAAAAGGCATGCCTTCCCGGGCACAAGCAGGTAGATCATGACTCTGAGGACACCACCCTCATCCACCAGATATTTGGAGGCTGCTGGAGATCTCAAATCAAGTGTCTCCACTGCCAGGGCGTTTCGGACACCTTTGACCCTTACCTGGACATTGCCCTGGATATCCAGGCAGCTCAGAGTGTGAAGCAAGCTTTGGAACAGGTGGTGAAGCCCGAAGAACTCAATGGAGAGAATGCCTATCATTGTGGTCTTTGTCTCCAGAAGGCGCCTGCCTCCAAGACGTTCACTCTACACACTTCTGCCAAGGTCCTCATCCTTGTATTGAAGAGATTCTCCGATGTCACAGGCAACAAACTTGCCAAGAACGTGCAATACCCTGAGTGCCTTGACATGCAGCCATACATGTCTCAGCAGAACACAGGACCTCTTGTCTATGTCCTCTATGCTGTGCTGGTCCATGCTGGGTGGAGTTGTCACAACGGACATTACCTCTCTTATGTCAAAGCTCCAGGAGGCCAGTGGTATAAAATGGATGACGCCGAGGTCACTGCCTGTAGCATCGCTTCTGTCCTGAGTCAACAGGCCTATGTCCTCTTTTACATCCAGAAGAGTCAACTGGAAAGATGCAGTGAGAGTGTGTCAATAGGCAGGGAACCAGGAGCCCTTGGTGCTGAACACAAAGACAGGCGAGCAACGCAAGGGGAGCTCCAGAGAGAACCCTGCCTCCAGGTACCCGACTTGGAGGAGCACTTGGTGGAAAGAGCCACTCAGGAAAGCACCTTAGACCACTGGAAGTTCCTCCAAGAGCAAAACAAAACCAAGCCTGACTTCAACGTCAGAAAAGTCGAATGTACCCTGCCTCCCAACGTGCTTGTGATTCATCCATCAAAATACAAGAGTGGGATGAACAACCGTCATCCTGAACAGCAAAGCTCCCTGCTGAACCTCTCTTCAAG
Organism: Macaca nemestrina; assembly: GCF_043159975.1. Lineage (NCBI taxonomy): Eukaryota > Metazoa > Chordata > Mammalia > Primates > Cercopithecidae > Macaca > Macaca nemestrina. The sequence goes on from NW_027257561.1 coordinate 321,973, forward strand.
GAACCTGGCACCTCAGGAGTCCATGAACACTGGCACACTCACTTCTCTGCAAGGGAGGACCAGGAGATCCGAAGGGAGGAACAAACACAGCAAGAGGGCTCTGTTTGTGTGCCAGTGATCTCAGGAAAAGTCTCCATGCAAACGCAGGAGTGCATGCGCACACACACTGACACACACACACACATACACGTACACACACACACACACCCACGAGGGGGTTCGCGCGCGCACACACACACACCATCACATACGCAGTCAATCCGACATAAAGTAATGAGGAGCCCAGGTGTCTGCCTACACAAGAGGGAAAACTGGATAGTGATGGCTGCGTTTCAGGATGAGCCCAGACATGGGAAACATCGAGTTTTGCAGTCGTGAGTCTTCTGAACCTGTGGAGGGATTGTCTGTGTGTTTGTGTTCACGGTAGATGTCATTCAGTGTGAATTTCTGAATATGACATATTGCGGTGTAGGGTTGCGCGTGAGGTTATTGCAGGGGACGGGGTTGACTATTTTCTCTTGGGGTGTGTTTCATTCGTCAGTTGTTGGTGAGCACCAGAAGTTGAAATTTTGCGAACGTGGGACTTGTGTGGATCCTTCTCGCTACCTTGAGTAGCGGAAACTGGAACGCATTTGAAGAGAGGAAGGGTGTTCTTCTTTTGAACCTGCCTCGCCGTTTTTACATTACTTGTTGAATGGACGTCAGGCGCCCTAGGACTTGTGCCCTTGGTGGAACCCACAGAATGCTGGAGACAGACAGACAGACACACTTGCCTATTGAATGGTGTCCATTTCCAATGAATTGAAGCAGAAAATCATCCCACTGGTATGTGAGTCATTTGGAAGTAAGTCGTATTGATAATAAAGGAAATCAAACACAGGAGCGTGTGTGTATTCAACTAAAATAAAATCAGCAAGCACTGAAATCAATCGCATTTGGTGTGCATCAAAATGGCGTCTGGGAGACTCCGGGTCAATCGTCCAGCTGCGAAAGGTGCATCTGTGAAGCACAGTCCCTGACCTGCAGTGAGACTTGTTCATCCGAGGTGGTGTTGCAGTGGAAATGATTGTGGGAAATGGCCCCTTCCTTTTGTTTATTCGCTGATTGGATTTCAGGCTCCGTTTCTCGTTCGGTACAGCGATCCAAGTTGACCAACCCGAGAGGAAAGATGTCCAGGGCATAACTCAGGGCTCCATACAACCACAGAATCTTGGGTGCAACCCTGCTCAAGCACACAAATGCGCGTATTAACAGTGTCTCTGTGTGACGTGTGTGCAAAGTACAGTGTGATGAGCATGACTGGCAGACAGGTGATCCATTGGGCTCACCTGAAAATCAGTCATGAGCATGGAAGAACACCGACGCCCAGGTCCCCGCTTCAGACATAACACCCACCAGCGTCTTGTGTGAAGCCACGGCATCTGGACTGCTCATGCTTCTGGGGATCATTCTCCTGAAAATGGTGGCTCCTTTCTCCCTGTGGAGCAACTCTCTACGCAGCGCTTCTTTCCTCCCCCAGGACTCATTTCATCGGGCCCGGGAAGCCTTCTGATTCAACACACCTGACCCATGAAAAGAAAAGGGAAAGAAAGGAGGCCAAAGGTCACACTCTCCTCATTCCACCATCCTCCCTGAAATCATCCTGATTTCATGGGCCCTGAGACCGGGGATGCTTCTGTACACCTCGAGGCCTTGGCGCCTGGCCCAAATTCTATTCTCTTTCTCATTTTCTGAAAAATTTTAAGAAAATCCCTAGAGCCAGGATCTTTATTCCTAGTAAGCCGAAAGTCCCAAAGAAACACCCAAATTCTGTCCCTCTTAGTTTGGGAAACAAGTCTACCTTCATCAGCATGACATTTTCCACCAAATGTGGTAACTGCAAGTCCACCACACAATGCTTAACTGGAATTGGAAGCAACATCTCAGACGATGAAAAATACATGCAAGAATCCCTAAGACAAATGGTTTATTTTTCCCTTTCTTACTAAAACAACTGCCAGTATTAACAATGGTATGCAAATCTCTTTTAGACGCCCTGCTTTTAAATCTCTATGTTTCTTCCTGAGACAGGGACTCATTCCCATCACCCAGGCATTTACAGTGTTTAATTCTGGTTATATGCTATTCTCAAATTTACAACTATTTATTTCATCTCTCTCAAATGTTGATCTATTATCACATACGTATTAAAATATTATCTCCCATGCTGCGTGATATGTTGTTTTTATATTCATCCTTTCTTAAATGAACCCAAGGTTTTAGTTGGATTAGATTGTGATTAGTCAAGTTTTCTGATTTCATGATTTCTTAAATTGCGGTCATACGACCTCAATCACTGGAAATAGAATGTCATGAGTATTTCTCTTTACTTGCAATCATAAATTCGGGGAATGTCATCAATTGGTATGTCGGTGATTGCATGATTTCCTGAAAGTCTTTCACAGTCTAATTTGGGCACTAAGTATTTCGTCTAGGTTCAGTGCATGTTTCCAACCCTTGATGCTTTATGATTTGGGTATACAGCTTCCACAAGAGCATTTCCTGCAAAGACATGTCTTGGTCCCCACTGGTAAGTCATTTCACTCGAACACGGAATCAATAGGCTGAACATGGAAAGGTTACTGCTAGAATACTTATTAGACTGCATGGATCTATTCTTTGATATTAAGGAAACAAATACACTGTGTTATTAACTGTACTTCATTGATGATTCTCAAGTCAGAAAGTACAGGTCTGACTTCCTGTCCTTCAATGCCTGAAAGGATGGTCGTATCTGCCAAAAGCACATAGTTAGAAGCACATCGCAGCTCAAACACACACACACCCAGAAATATAAACAAACACAAAGAAACACCCACATGGGCATGATTCTGCATGTTTTAAGTAAACTAACGCATTTTAAGTAAACTACCACTTAAGTTTACTGTTTTAAGTAAACACCACTGTTTTAAGTAAACTAACGCATTCCCCAGGAGTTTTAAGTGAACTCCCTGGGGAATACAAGGGGACACACCCTATGATTCATTCTTTAACTGAGTGCTGATATTGGATTGGTGGACCGCGTACCTGATGGGTGGGTGGGGTGTTCGAGGTAGGCGGGGTTGAGTTATATAAGGGCTGATGCGGCCAGATGGCGTGTCATTTGAAGACTCTCTCGGAAGAGATAGCATCTTTCTGCAACGTGCGGTCCCAGCAGAGAAAGCTTGTGATCCTTGCTCCTGGCGACATGGAGGCCGATTCACTCCACTTGGGAGGCGAGTGGCAGTTCAACCACTTTTCAAAACTCACATCTTCTCGGCCAGATGCAGCTTTTGCTGAAATCCAGCGGACTTCTCTACCTGAGAAGTCACCACTGTCATCTGAGACCCATGTCGACCTCTGTGATGGTTTGGCTCCTGTGGCAAGACAGCCTGCCCCTGGGGAGAAGCTTCCTCTCAGTAGCAGGAGACCTGCTGCGGTGGGGGCTGGGCTCCAGAATATGGGAAATACTTGCTATGTGAATGCTTCCCTGCAGTGCCTGACGTACACACCACCCCTTGCCAACTACATGCTGTCCCGGGAGCACTCTCAACTTTGTCATCATCACAAGTGCTGCATGCTGTGTACGATGGAAGCTCACATCACACGGGCCCTCCACCGTCCTGGCCACGTCATCCAGCCCTCACAGGCATTGGTTGCTGGCTTCCATCGAGGCAAGCAGGAAGATGCCCATGAATTTCTGATGTTCATTGTGGATGCCATGAAAAAGGCATGCCTTCCCGGGCACAAGCAGGTAGATCATGACTCTGAGGACACCACCCTCATCCACCAGATATTTGGAGGCTGCTGGAGATCTCAAATCAAGTGTCTCCACTGCCAGGGCGTTTCGGACACCTTTGACCCTTACCTGGACATTGCCCTGGATATCCAGGCAGCTCAGAGTGTGAAGCAAGCTTTGGAACAGGTGGTGAAGCCCGAAGAACTCAATGGAGAGAATGCCTATCATTGTGGTCTTTGTCTCCAGAAGGCGCCTGCCTCCAAGACGTTCACTCTACACACTTCTGCCAAGGTCCTCATCCTTGTATTGAAGAGATTCTCCGATGTCACAGGCAACAAACTTGCCAAGAATGTGCAATACCCTGAGTGCCTTGACATGCAGCCATACATGTCTCAGCAGAACACAGGACCTCTTGTCTATGTCCTCTTTGCTGTGCTGGTCCATGCTGGGTGGAGTTGTCACAACGGACATTACCTCTCTTATGTCAAAGCTCCAGGAGGCCAGTGGTATAAAATGGATGACGCCGAGGTCACTGCCTGTAGCATCGCTTCTGTCCTGAGTCAACAGGCCTATGTCCTCTTTTACATCCAGAAGAGTCAACTGGAAAGATGCAGTGAGAGTGTGTCAATAGGCAGGGAACCAGGAGCCCTTGGTGCTGAACACAAAGACAGGCGAGCAACGCAAGGGGAGCTCCAGAGAGAACCCTGCCTCCAGGTACCCGACTTGGAGGAGCACTTGGTGGAAAGAGCCACTCAGGAAAGCACCTTAGACCACTGGAAGTTCCTCCAAGAGCAAAACAAAACCAAGCCTGACTTCAACGTCAGAAAAGTCGAATGTACCCTGCCTCCCAACGTGCTTGTGATTCATCCATCAAAATACAAGAGTGGGATGAACAACCGTCATCCTGAACAGCAAAGCTCCCTGCTGAACCTCTCTTCAAGGAACCTGGCACCTCAGGAGTCCATGAACACTGGCACACTCACTTCTCTGCAAGGGAGGACCAGGAGATCCAAAGGGGGGAACAAACACAGCAAGAGGGCTCTGTTTGTGTGCCAGTGATCTCAGGAAAAGTCTCCATGCAAACGCAGGAGTGCATGCGCACACACACTGACACACACACACACATACACGTACACACACACACACACCCACGAGGGGGTTCGCGCGCGCACACACACACACCATCACATACGCAGTCAATCCGACATAAAGTAATGAGGAGCCCAGGTGTCTGCCTACACAAGAGGGAAAACTGGATAGTGATGGCTGCGTTTCAGGATGAGCCCAGACATGGGAAACATCGAGTTTCGCAGTCGTGAGTCTTCTGAACCTGTGGAGGGATTGTCTGTGTGTTTGTGTTCACGGTAGATGTCATTCAGTGTGAATTTCTGAATATGACATATTGCGGTGTAGGGTTGCGCGTGAGGTTATTGCAGGGGACGGGGTTGACTATTTTCTCTTGGGGTGTGTTTCATTCGTCAGTTGTTGGTGAGCACCAGAAGTTGAAATTTTGCGAACGTGGGACTTGTGTGGATCCTTCTCGCTACCTTGAGTAGCGGAAACTGGAACGCATTTGAAGAGAGGAAGGGTGTTCTTCTTTTGAACCTGCCTCGCCGTTTTTACATTACTTGTTGAATGGACGTCAGGCGCCCTAGGACTTGTGCCCTTGGTGGAACCCACAGAATGCTGGAGACAGACAGACAGACACACTTGCCTATTGAATGGTGTCCATTTCCAATGAATTGAAGCAGAAAATCATCCCACTGGTATGTGAGTCATTTGGAAGTAAGTCGTATTGATAATAAAGGAAATCAAACACAGGAGCGTGTGTGTATTCAACTACAATAAAATCAGCAAGCACTGAAATAAATCGCATTTGGTGTGCATCAAAATGGCGTCTGGGAGATTCCGGGTCAATCGTCCAGCTGCGAAAGGTGCATCTCTGAAGCACAGTCCCTGACCTGCAGTGAGACTTGTTCATCCGAGGTGGTGTTGCAGTGGAAATGATTGTGGGAAATGGCCCCTTCCTTTTGTGTATTCGCTGATTGGATTTCAGGCTCCGTTTCTCGTTCGGTACAGCGATCCAAGTTGACCAACCCGAGAGGAAAGATGTCCAGGGCATAACTCAGGGCTCCATACAACCACAGAATCTTGGGTGCAACCCTGCTCAAGCACACAAATGCGCGTATTAACAGTGTCTCTGTGTGACGTGTGTGCAAAGTACAGTGTGATGAGCATGACTGGCAGACAGGTGATCCATTGGGCTCACCTGAAAATCAGTTATGAGCATGAAAGAACACCGACGCCCAGGTCCCCGCTTCAGACATAACACCCACCAGCGTCTTGTGTGAAGCCACGGCATCTGGACTGCTCATGCTTCTGGGGATCATTCTCCTGAAAATGGTGGCTCCTTTCTCCCTGTGGAGCAACTCTCTACGCAGCGCTTCTTTCCTCCCCCAGGACTCATTTCATCGGGCCCGGGAAGCCTTCTGATTCAACACACCTGCCCCATGAAAAGACAATGTAAAGAAACGGTCCAAAGGTCACAGTCCTCTCATTCCACCATCCTCCCTAAAATCATCCTGATTTCATGGGCCCTGAGGCCAGCGTGTTTCTTTACACCTCGCCGAGGCCTTGGCGCCGGGCCTAAAATCTGCCCCGTTTCTCACTCTCTAAGACATTTGGACAAAATCCCTGGAGCCAGGATCTTCATTTCTGGTAAGCCAAAGGACCTGAAGACACACCCAAATTCTGCCTCTCCTAGTTTGGGGATCATGTCTATGTTCATCAGCATGACATTTTCCACCAAATGTGGGAACTTCCAGTCCACCACACAATGCCTAACTGGAAACGGAGGCAACATCGCAGATCCTGAACAATCCATGCAGGAATCCATGAGATAAAAGCCTTCTTTTCGCCTTTTCCTCCTGAAACAAGGGCCAGTAGTAACAATGGTGTACAAACCTCTGTTCCACTCCCTGCTTTTAAATCTCTCTGTTTCTTCTTGAGACAGGGCGCCCCACTCCCGTCACCCAGGCTTTTCCAGTGTTTAATTCTGATTGTTTGCTTTTGTCAAATTTACAACTTTTTATTACATCTCTCTCAAATGTTGATCCATTATCACATACATATGAAAACGTCATCTCCCATGCTGTGTGATATGTGGTTTTTATTTTCATCCTTTGTTAAAGGAACCGAAGGTTTTAGTTGGCATAGCTTCCGATTACTCAAGTTTCTTGATTTCATGATTTCTTCAATTGCCTTCGTACGTCCCCAACCACCGGAAATAGAATGTCATGAGTATTTCTCTGTTCTTGCAATCATAAATTCGGGGAATGTCATCAATCAGCCTCTCGATGATCACATGATTACCCGAAAGACTTTCACCGTCTAAATTGTGCACTGAGTATTTCGTCTAACTTCAGTGCATGTTTCCAACACTCGATGCTTTATGATTTGGGTATCTAGCTCCCACCAGAGCACTTCCTGCAAAGACTTATCTTGTTCCGCACTGGCAAGTCATTTCACTCGGATATAGAATCAAGAGGCTGAACATGGAAAAAATCAAGAGGCTGCAATGTCTATTGGATTCCTCGGATCCCTCCATTGTTATTAAGGAAGCAAATACGCTGTGTTAATTACTGTACTTCCTTGACTGTACTCAAGTCAGAAAGCGCACTTCCGACTTCCTATCCTTCAGTCGCCGAAAGGATGATGGTATCTGCCAAACGCACATACGTGGAAGTACATCCCAGCACAAACACACACACACACAGACATAAACACACACAGAGACACACTCACGCGGGCGTGCTTGCTAGTGCTCGTGTGCTCTCGCCTGCGCGCACGCACGCACACACACACACACATGCAAGCATACACACACTGTTTCATACGTACACAATTCTTCCCTGGCATTGTTTTACCTAAACTAAGGCAAATGTGTGGCCACTGTCCTAAGCCTTGGTTACACCTGCACCACAGCCTGACCAACAGACACAAACACACACAGGCCTCTCCTCTTTTCCCATGGTCAAAATTAGGAAGCCTATGACGATGGTTTCTGACAAAGAAGGAACACAGATATCTTGTGAATGAGAACATCAAAAGCACTGAGTTTTGTATGTTAATTGACACAAGTCCAGATATTCAATTCCCTCACTGATTTTAAAACACAGGGATCCCTGACTCTGCCCACATGTGGAATATGATTTCTACCTGTAGATAAACACTGTGGGATTTCTCAGAATGTATTATCTCAGCTTTATGCCCTAGCAATGTTTCTCCAACACCAATCACAGCCTTCTGAAGCCTTACTCCACTTTTACTTTCTCTCAATTTCGACTTTTGTATTTCCCCTTGGAACTCGGAAATCAATCAAGTAAGAATCTGTTTTAGGGTCAAGTGCGGTTGCTCTCACCTGTAATTCCAGCACTTTGGGAGGCCAAGGCAGGTGGATCAGCTGAGGTTAGGAGTGTGAGACCAGCCTGGCCAAAATGGTGAAACCCCATTTCTACTAAAAATACACAAATTAGCTGGGCATGGTGGTGCTTGCCTGTAATCCCAGCTACTCAGGAGTGTGAAGCAGGAGAATTGCTTGAACCCAGGAGACAATTACAGTGAGCCGAGATCCTAACCCTGCACTCCAGCCAGGGCGACAGAGCAAGACTCTGTATCACACACACACACACACACAAAAAAAAAAAAAAAAAAAAAAAAAAATGGGTTTTATAATGGGGATAATCCATTCAGGAATTTATTTCACTTGGAGGGTCAACACTCGCATCCTGCTGATGTGGCCCTTAAAATCCCCTGCATCAGAAATTCACAGCAGTACCCTGGGTCATGGTGTTTCTGTCCTGTGTATACAGTCACAATCCTCTACGATGCTCAGAAAATACAAAATGACTTAGGGCTGAGAGAAATTTAGCAGCTCAGTCTGATATTCTACTAAGGTAGTATCTAAAATTCCTGGAATCATGGTTCATATTAGTCTCCGTTAGTTGCAATTTCTCTGATTATCATGATACATATTTGCTGAGAAATACTGATGTCCATGTGTATATTCATACATAGATATGTAGGTATATAGATGGGTATGTTTATATGAATGCATGTGTTTGAGATGGCAGAAAACATGCATGTATTATTTCCCTGCTAAAAATATAAAAATAATTAAATATATTTTATGTACCACTGATAATTATGTGTCATAAAAAATTAACTGACCCATTTGTACATGAAGTCCAGGAAAAATAAAAAGGGTAACTTTGTATTAATTGTGACATTGTGCTTACAGATATACATAAATTTCCTTATTTAACCCTTATAATAACCCTGCTGATTATAGTTTATTTACTAGTTTAATAAATGATCAACAAAGTTTGAAAAATATGACAAAATTACAAAATTAGAAAATGACACAGCAATACTTTTAATTATATTCTGCCTTGTCACTGCCTCTTCTTGCTTTTTTACAAAATTACTCCCCTAACCAAGGTTCTCTATGATTCTGGGGACTCCAGGATTAAGACCCCAGTTCCCAAACTTCACTGTGTCTATTTTTACTGCCACATTTTAATACACATTTACAGACTTCAACAAGCACTTTCCAGTATCAACTTTTTTCTTATTCCTTGGACTATTTCCTACATCTGTTCATCAAGACTCCAGTAACATACGACTCCATCTGCCTGTCCCTTCCATGAATGTACCTGACAGTACATGTATTATGTTGTCTATAATTCAAGCAGAAAAGATATTCCTTCAAAAAAATAAGGTTTTAGAGAATGCCTACAAAGCTTCAGTGAAACCAGCTGTAACCCTTAATATTATTACCATGTAAACTCTTCCTTGAATATCAAAATAAGATTTGGACTTTAGAGAATATTTGTGTGTGATTATAATCCAAACATGAACTAAAAGTAATTTAAATGGTCATATAGAGACTGTCCCAGGGACAAAAAAGGACAAATATTATAAGAATATTAAAGTGCACTTATTTCCTAAAGGAGTCTTGTGTGGAATCTATAAAAACTATTTCAAGATATAGAGATGAAATATATTTCAAAACACATACATACACAAGCAATCTTCAGGATAAATTTTTTCAAACTTATGTTATGGGTCTAAAATGTTCATTAATTCATGGAAAAAATGTATTGACAAACTTCTCACCAGAGCAGGAATAACAACTTACGTATTTGGTGACTGCAAGATGAGAGCCTGCACAGCTTAGTATCTCCCTCCAGATCTCTCTCTCTCTCTCTCCTTTTTTGTTTTTTCACAGAGTTTCGCTTTTGTTGCCCAGGCTGGAGTGCAATGGTGAAATCTCAGCTCACTGCCACCTCCACCTCCCAGGTTCAAGCTATTCTCCTGCCTCAGCCTTCCAAGTAGCTAGGATGACAGGCATGCGCCACCACGCTTGGCTAATTTTGTATTTTCAGTCGAGATGGGGTTTCTCCATTTTGGTCAGGCTGGTCTGGAACTCCTGACCTCAGGAGATCCACCCACCTCAGCCTCTCAAAGTGCTGGGATTACAGGCGTGAGCCACAGCGCCCGGCCCAGATCTCTTAAAAAGACATGAGGAAGGAGCCATTCTGCATCCTCAATATTACCTTAATATTTTAAGGACACCCATAACAATTAAGAGGCTGACTTGTGACTTCCTAGCCCTTTCAGGGCTATTTAGGCACACCTTAGTGAAGTATTAGGAATGCAGTGTTAGGTCTCAGGTTCCTGGACACCAAAACCATGTTCTCCAACAGATCTTCAGTACAAATAGCTGATGTCTATATTCTTTTGCCTGTCTTTTCCCTTCCTTTTAATTCAGAATTGTGGTCACGAAAAGTGCTATCATTTAGTAGATTCTCTCAATTCTCAACACCAGCACTATACAGTGTTGAGTAACATCTCAGGTGCTAGGGAAACAGCAGCTGACATTCTAGCAATGCACAAATAGAAAAGAAAAGATTACCACAGAGTAAAAGAGAATAGATTTTTTAAAAGTATGAAACCAAAACGAATATATATCAGATTACACTATAAATGGAAAATCCTATTATCTTGACTGGATTGCAATTCAAAACCTCCCATGGCCTCCAACATCCAATATATTCAAAGCAGTTCAGGAATGGTGAAAGTGGAATGGCATTTAAAATTATTCTAAGGTTGCATGTGTGAAAGCACCATGCCCTGAAACAAAATATTTATTTTTAAAGTGCATAATAAACACTGCATACAAAGTTTGTATAACAAGAGAGAGAAAAAATCTCACATTTTTAAAAAAGGAATATGCAACATATTCACATATAACAAAATAAAATTAAACTAAAATAACAGCAATGGAAGACACAATCTGATCTCTGAAAATCAAGGGAGAAATCTCTATTAAATAAACTTGACACAATTTTTAAAGTAAGTTATGAAAAATAGTAATATCTGAATATAGTATGTAAAAGTACCAACACAATAAAGCTAAAACAATATCCGTGGAAAAATTATTTGCTGTATATTATTTTTAAAAAATGATCTAAGTACTTTCCCCAAGAAGGTAGATGAATGAAATTTTAAAATTGCCTCAGAAATTCTGTGAAACGAAATGAATATAGAGAAGCAGAATATAATTTAACTATAAAGCACACAAATAGAATTTAAAAATAAGGCCGGGCACAGTGGCTCATACCTGTAATTCCAGCACTTTGGGAGGCGGAGGCAGGCGGATCACCTGAGGTCAGGAGTTTGAGATCAGCCTGACCAACATGGAGAAACCCCGTCTCTACTAAAAATAGAAAGAAAGAAAAAAAAAAAACCAGGCGGGCGTGGTGGCACATGCCTGTAATCCCAGCTACTAGGGAGGCTTAGGCAGGACAATCGCTTGAACCTGGGAGGTGGAGGTTGCAGTGAGCTGAGATCACGCCATTGCACTCCAGCCTGGGCAACAAGAGCAAAACTCTGTCTCAAAGAAATAAAAAATAAAAAAAATAATAATAAGTGGCAGCCAACATGCCCAACATGATTTTCTGTGATGAAAGAAATTCTCTGCATCTACATTATCCAATGCAGTAACTACCACACATATGTAGTTACAGAATTTCTAATTTGGCCACCAATTTGGCTATTACTACTAAAGACATGCCATTTAGTTATTTAATTGTAATTAATTTACAGTTTATAGCCACATGTGACTAGTAGTTACTCTATTGGTCAATGCAGATCTAGAATCTTGGAGAAGGCAGTTAAAATAATGAGATATGGTCAAAACAAAAATGGAAAAGGCACACAAATAGTGAACACAGAATATGAGAATGTGAAGTAACAATTCACACAGTAAAATTTACTAATGAGATGCTGCCTTGATGGGACACATGTCTAATGATATTCAAGGCTTGTCTTGTTACAGGTAGAAGAGCAGGAGCAGGGCAGGAGAGGGCTCTTCCCCTAGCCACTAGAAATGTCAGGTGATGGCCTGTTAATGATCACTTTGCCTCTCTAAAAACGATAATTAGGCAGCGCCAGAGAGAGGCCATTTCATGGTGGTCTACACCTGTTAACATCAAAAACGTTAATTAAATGCAGACCCCAGGAAGAAGCAACTTCTTGGGCATTCATGTTAAGAGACAAAAATGGCAAAGTATAATCTTCCGGGGACACACTCCACTGGAAAAGGAAAGAAAGCCTCAGATGGACATGCGTATAACTCCCTAAACACACCGTGCATGCTCAATTCCAAAGGGTAAGGAAAGCACTGTGCATGCCGGAAACTCTCCCTAAAGAAAGAATCATGGGAAAGAGGCAAGGCCATCCCAGGATCAAGGTTAAAGGCCCTTCTCTTTTCTCTCTTGGACCTTCAGGCATCCACTTGGGTCTCTTCCAAGAGAATTTTCCTTTCCTTTCTGTTCTAAAGGCTTTTTAAATAAACTTCCACTCCTGCTCTGAAACTTAGTCTCTTTTTCCGCTGTATGCTCCTCAGTCGAATTCTTTCTTCTGAGGAGGCAAGGACTGAAGTTGCTTATGGACCCATGCAGATATGCTGCCAGTAACTCGAATCTCTTCTACTGGTAACAGTATCATTGTAAGGGAATGAGGCCAGTTCACTTCTCAGTGCTCGGAGAACTCACCAAAATTAAAAAGTTGGAGGGTGCTGTGAACTTATCTACCTTCCAAGGCAAGTCCCACAAGCAAGCAGCAAGACTCTCCTCCCCCAAGGTCTTAAACTCTTCTGATGCTCCTTCTCTGGGAAAACGCATCCTCTGATTGGCTTCCCCTTATATAGGAAAAAACAATTAATAAACCTAATTAGCACTACATTCCAAGAGACATGCCCTGACTGCACAGATACTGAACCTAATCAAAACTTCATTCTGGAGACACACCCAGGTCAATTTGATTGGATTTTTGAGACAACTACTAAAAACCCCACATAAACTTGGAAACCAAAGGGTTAAGGCTATTTTGAAGGAAAAATAGGAAGATTCATTCCTTTTTTCATTCATAAGTACTTTTTTTTTTTTTTTTTGAGATGGAGTCTTGCTCTGTTGCCCAGACTAGAGCGCAGTGGTACCATCTCGGCTCTCTGCAAGCTCCACCTCCCGGGTTCACGCCATTCTCCTGCCTCAGCCTCCCGAGGAGCTGGGACTACAGACGCCTGATACCACGTCCGGCAATTTTTTTGTATTTTTTTTTAATAGAGACGGAGTTTCCCCCGTGTTAGCCGGGGTGATCTCCATCTCCTGACCTCGTGATCCGCCCACCTCGGCCTCCCAAAGTGCTGGGATTACAGGCGTGGGCCACTGCATCTGGCCTCATAAGTACTTTTGAGTATATTGTATGTACTAGAAAGCATTCGCAGTCATGGGGTACAGCAAGAAACCAGACAAACTAGAGTCTTATGGAGACTCTATATTCTAAAATTATTTGGGAGTAAACTGGACTTGAAAACAAATGGAAAGTGAATAGATATAAAAAGTTTCAATATTCATGATGATGTAAAAAAATAAAATATATTACAGAAGTGAAGTCAGGAAGTGTTAGGGGTCATATGGTACTTTTAAGGCCATTGGTATCCTCTGAAATTCAAGCAGGCTGAAGACATTTGCATAACTAAAAGGAAAGCAGATACTAATAGAAGACAGTGAAGAGCCTGAAAGGCATTTCAGAGACCTTGGCTGGTGGCAGCCCCTCCCTTCAAAGGTCTGGAGGCTTATAAGGGAAGACTGATTTTGTGGGCTGGGCCTAGGGCTGCACCACCCCAGGCAAGCGCAGGACAGTGCTCACAGCATTCTACCTCCCAACCCCTCCAGCTCCAGCCATGGCTAAGAAGGCCCCAAACACAGTTTGAATCACTGCTTTGAGGGTGCAAGCCATAAGCCTTGGCAATTTCCATGGGATATTAAACCTGCAGTTGCACAAAGTACAGGAATGCACTGCTGATAAAGACATACCCGAGACTGGGCAATTTACAAAAGAAAGAAGCTTAATTGGACTTACAGTTCCACATGGCTGGGAGGAGGCATAAGGCGAAAGGCATGTCGTACATCACAGCAGGCAAGTGAGAGAATGAGAGCCAAGCAAAACTGGTTTCGCCTTATCAAACCATCAGAACTCATAAGACTTATTCACTACGACGAGAACGATATGGGAGAAACTGCCCCCATGATTCAATTATTTCCCACTGGGTCCCCCCACAACATGTGGGAATTGTGGGAGTACAATTTGAGGTGAGATTTGGGTGGGGACACAGAGCCAAACCATATCAGAAGCCTTCACCTGGATTTCAAAAGATGTATGGAAAAGCCTGTATGTCCAGTAGAAGCCTGCTGGGGTGGAGACCTCATGACAAATGTCTACTACAGCAGTGCAGAGGGAGAATATGGGGTAGCAGCCCCCACAGAGTCCCCACTGGGGCACTGCTTAGTGGAGCTCTGAGAAGATGGCCACCATCCTCCAGACCCCAGAATGATAGATCCACTGACAGCTTGCACCCTGAGCCTGGAAAAGCTGCAGGCACTCAACGCTAGCCCTTTACAGCAGCCATGGGGACTGACCCTTGTATCCAAAAGAAAATAAATTGTTCTACCATAAAGACATGTGCACTCATATATTTATTATAGCATTATTTGCAATAGCAAAGACTTGAATATTTCCTCTATCATTGGATAGAGAAAATATAATTATTTTCTCTATCATTGGATAGAGAAAATGTAGTATACGTACACCATGGAATACTATGCAACCATTTAAAAAATTATGTCCTTTGCACCAACATGGATGCAGCTAGAGGCCATTATTCTAAAATAATGCAGGAAGAAAAAACCAAATACCATATGTTCTTAGTTATAAGTAACAACAAAGCACTGATTGCACATGGATGTAAAGATGGGAACATGGATACTGGGGACTACAAGAAGGGGAAGGGAAGGTGGGGACCAAGACCTGAAAAACATATACACCATGAAATATGTTTTCTACCTGGGTTACAAGATCTTTCATACTCCAAGCCTCAGCATCACACAATGTGCCAATGTAAAACCCTGCACATGCATTCAGTGAATCTAAAATAAAAGTTGAAATTATTTTTAAATAGGCGAAGATCTGAAAAAACGTTTCCCAGAAGAAGAGATACAAATGGCCAACAAATATATGACAAAATTCTTACCATCTCTAATTGTCAGGGGGATGCAAATAAAAACCACCATGAAATGTCACCTGACACCTCTTAGAATAGCTGTTATCGAAAAGATGAGTAGCAAGTATTAGTGAGGATGTGGATAAAAGATAACCCTTGTATACTCGTGGCGGAAATACAAACTACTATGGCCATTTTGGATAATAGTATGAAGGTTTCTCAAAAAATTTTTAAATAAAACTACCTGCTGATGAGGCTGTTGAGATATAGGAACACTTTTACACTGTTGGTGGGATGTAAATTAGTTCAACCATTGTGGAAGACAGTATGGTGATTCCTCAAAGACCTAGAACCAGAAATATCACTTGATCCAGCAATCTCATTACTGTGTATATACCCAAAGGAATATAAATCATTCTGTTATAAAGATACACGCACACACATGTTCATTGCAGCACTAGTCACAACAGCAAAGACATGGAATCAACCCAAATGTCCATCAATGATAGACTGGATAAAGAAAATGTGGTACATATACACCATGAAATACTATGCAGCCATAAAAGGGAATGAGATCATGTCCTTTGCAGGGACATAGATGGAGCTGGAAGCCATTATCCTCAGCAAACTTACCCGGGAACAGAAAATCAAACACTGCATGTTCTCACTGACAAGTGGAAACAGAACAATGAGAACACATGGATACTGAGAGGGGAACAACACACACTGGGGCCTGTTGGGAGGCAGGTGGAGGGAGAGTATCAGGATAAATGGGTAATACATATATGCATTGGAATATTATTCAGTGTTACATAATAATGAATCCCTGTCATTTATGACAACATGGGTAGACTTCGAGGGCATTACGTTATATGAAATAGGCCAGCCACAGAATGACAACTACTATATGATTTCACTTGCATTTGAAATCTAAAATAGACAAACTCACAAAAGCAGAGAGTAGAATGGTGGTTGCCAGGGGCCGTGGTGCAGGGGAAATGGGTAGATGTGGTTAGAGCACAAAGTTTCACATATACCATATAAGTAAGTTCTGGAGGTCTCATTTACAGCACAGTGCTTATAGCTAAGAATACTGTATTGCATACTGAAAATTTGCTAAAAGGGTGGATTTTGTGTTCTTACCAAAATTTCTTACCAGTAATAATAATAATGATGATGATGGGGGGGACTTTGGGAGGTGAAGGATATGTTTATAATCTTAAGGGTAGTGGTGTTCATAATGTATACTTATCCCCAGACTCACTGAGATGCATACCTTAAACATGCACAGCTTTTTAAATGTAATCATAGCTCAACAAATTGAGTTAAAAAAAAAGGGGGGGTTGGTTAAAAAATGTAAAAGGAGGGGTAGATGTTCCCTTGTTTTTCTCTCTTGGCTATTTTCTTTCCTGCTCTCTGGAATTAAAAAATGATAGGTGGGTATTTAGCAGCCAAACTGGAGCCTCTTCTAAAGTACAGCAGAGCAGACAGCTGGAAGGGGCCTGCGTCCCTAATGAATTTGGCAAGCATCTGTACCAGCCATGATAGGTGTAACTATAGATTTAAGTGAGAAAGAAATAAACTTCTGCCTCGTTTAAGCCACTTTGTTCAGACATTAATTTCATATGCATATAGAGAATATATGCTCCTTACGAGTAGGAAAAATGTTTATGCCATATGGTTCATAATGGGTGTTCAGCAATGTAGGATGATCCTGATTATGATGACAATGGTGACAAACAGCATGAAATAATAAGGAATGAAAAAAAGTGGTTTGGGTTAATAGTTGTATATAGATACTTTATTTAAAGATTCTGCTGCTAATATCATTCAATGTATTTGTATCCCGGTGGGAGTTTTATTAGATGTAGACTAAGAAAGTTTACATTATTTAATGAAAAATACTAGATCAATTTTAAAAAACAGTAAAAATATCATGAGATGGAACTACGCATCTATATTGCAAAGCAACTCTCCCAGTTGTTTTATGCATAGTAATGATTGAGAATCCCCTGATCTAGATCCAATAGATCTCAACCTTTATAGGTGCTATCAAGGAAGCACCTAAGGAAGACAATTTTCCTGACTCTATCCATACCTCCAGTTAGTAATAGATCTGGAGATCTAGAACCCAAATCCAGACCTCCTGCTTCCATGTGCAGTGGTCTTTCGCTGTTCTGTTTTGTTCCACTTGGTGAAGAGGATTTGAGAATAAATGGCCTCATGATTCAAATCCCTCCTCTGCTCTGAGGAATATAGCCTTGTCCTAGCAAGCAAGAAGCTCATACAGTAGTGGAAGAGGCAAATATACATTCACTAATCTAACATACAAGGCAGTAAGCACCGTAACATCAACAAAGCACTTTGGGGTTTCAGACCAGGAGCAAGTGGGGTGATTAATTCTTAGCAGGGCTAGTAAAGTCTGGGAAGTGTTCGCTAAAAAAATGTCTGATCATTAACGAAAGCAACTGGTTTCTCAACACAGTCTAACTTATTGTAACAATATAAATGGTTGTTTGTTCATAAAATTTCATCTTTTGCCAAAATGTTTGTAGCTTATATTCCCATTTAACAAGGTTTTCTGGCCAAAACTGTGCACCCACGTCAGTCCTCCCATAAAAGCAATTTTGCATGCATAGAACACCTCTATCTATGAATATCCCTAATGAGGTACAGAAAGACTCTTATTATCCAAACAGAGACATTCCACTGGTGCTGGAGAGCCACAGACGGAAGTTTTCTCTGCCTCCTGGAAATGAAGCCAAACTTTCTTCTTTCTTCAGCCATGAGGATTCCTGTCCTCCTCTTCACCATTTTCTTGTTTATGAGCCAAGTTCTACCAGGTAACAAAATAAACTTAGTAAGAACGGAGTGCCTAACACCTTGCAGGGATTCAGTACTTGAAGAGAAATCACCATCATCTATGACCAGATAGGGGATCTCATAGGAAATCTGGAAGACACACCAGTCTCTGGCTCCCTGGTTAGGCCCAGTTCTGTCCAACCCACCTATACAGGCCCCACACACCCAGTGCCCACCAGGCTCCTGTCAGCCAGGAGGACCAGTGCTCATCCCCTGAAATATCCGTGGGAGCCTGCATCCCACAGGGACTCACATCTGGGGGTCTACCTCCATGGGGGCCTCTTGGTTGTGGTGGCAGGGGCGGGGGAGTAGTTGACCTCCAGCCCTCCCATCCTGGCCACTGTATTTTGTGGGGATCATTCAGTCCTGGGAGCTTCCTGGGGACCCCAGAAGGAAGAGAACAAGGTGGTCATGGCAGCCTCAGCCCCAGGCTCTGGGCCAGAAGTTGATAATGACCAATTCAGAGCAACCACTGAATTCAATCCTCTTACAGATACACGAGAAGTTGGCGAAGAACTGAATGTCGACCATTCTATGGTCATCCAGCATTTGAAGCCAATTGGAAAGCTGAAAAATCTTGATAAGTGGGTGCCTCATGAGCTGACCAAATATTTTAAAAATCATCCTTTGGAGTGTCATCTTTTCTTATTCTATGAAACAATGAAACATTTCTTGATCAGATTGTGACATGCCATGAAAAGTGGATTTCATACAACTGCCAGCTCACTGGTTGGACTGAGAAGAAGCTCCAAACCACTTCCCAAAGTCAAACTTGTACCAAAAAAAGGTCATGGTCACTGTTGGGTGGTCAGCTGCCAGCCTTCTGGCAGTTTTTGAATCCACTACAGTTTTTGAATCCTGGTGAAATCATTACATCTGAGAAGTATGCCAAGTTAATCGATGAGATGCATGGAAAACTGCAGCACCTGGAGCTGGCACTGGTCAACATGAAGGGCCCAGTTCTCCACAACCCATGACCACATGTCATACAACCAGGGCTTCAAAAGTTGAATAAACTGGGCTATGAAGTTTTGTCTCATCTGCCATATTCATCTGACCTCTCGCCAACCAACTACCACTTCTTTAAGCATCTTGACAACTTTTTGCAGGGAAAACACTTACACAACCAGCAGGATGAAGAAAATGCTTTCCAAGAGTTCATCGAACCCTGAAAGCACGGAATAAACAAGTTTATTTCTCATTGACAAAAATGTGTTCAATGTAATGGTTTCTTTTCTTTTTTTAAGACCGAGTCTCACTCTGTCACCCAGGCCAGAGTGCAAAGGTGCAATCTCGGCTCACTGCCACCTCTGCCTCCTGGGTTCAAGAGATTCTCCTGCCTAGCCTCTTGAGTAGCTGGGATTACAGGTACATGCCACCACACCCGGCTACTTTTTGTGTTTTTAGTAGAGACGGGATTTCACCACGTTGGTCAGGCTGGTCTCAAACTCCTGACCTCGTGATCCGCCTGCCTCAGCCTCCCAAAGTGCTGGGATTACAGGCGTGAGCCACTGTGTCCAGTCCATTGTAATGGGTTCTATTTTGATTAATAAAGATGTGTTGCAGCCTAATTATAAAAATTTAAAATTCACGGTCCAAAACCACAATTACTTTGGCACCAACCTAATAATAGAAGAATTAAAAGAGGCCTTTATATTAGAGAACCCATGGATGATAAAATAATAAAGAATATTACAATCTCCATAACCCACAAACTTGGTAACTTAGACCAACTGGATGAATTAAAAGACACAATCTATTAATACTAAAACATAGGAGAAATAGGTCATCTAAATATATTGATAACTATTTTAAAAATGGAATCAATACCTAATAACCTTACAGAAAACCTATAGATTCCAAAAATCTGACATTCTGACATGTTATTCTAACTGGTAGGATTCGGGGATTTCCATTTTGATAAGAACATAGGTGAGTCGCACACACTGACTTTTACTGCTCATTGGTCAGGAAACCTATGTCCACCATAGGATACTGCAGAGCGATGTGTTTTGGAGAATTTAGCAAGATAATATGATTTTCAGAGTTAAAGGAAGACAACCTGTTTTATGTACAGTAATTCCTCATAATATCACAGGGGATACCATATTTAAATTTTGGGGTATCCCCAGGTATAATTCTTATTTGAGCCACATGTGAATTTCAGACACGGAGGCTGCCCAACTTTGGTGGCTTGCAACAGATGTGGAAGTTAATTCACAACCTACTTTGTGGAGGCATAAAATTCAATGAGCACTCATTTAGCATTTTATTTGAAATACTATTTTTGTAAAGTTTGCATTTCCAATTAGGTGAAATTTTAAACCTGTTTCAGTTCTTATCCACTTTTTTTTTTTTTCCCTGAGATGGAGTCTTGCCCTGTCACCCAGGCTGGAGTGCAGTGGCGTGGTCTTGACTCACTTCAACTTCCGCCTCCCAGGTTCAAGCAATTCTCCTGCCTCAGCCTCCCAAGTAGCTGGGATTACGGGTGCCCACCACCATGCCCGGCTAATTTTTGTATTTTTAGTAGAGATGTGGCTTCCCCATGTTGGTCAGGCTGGTCTTGAACCCCTGATATCTTATTATCTGCCCACCTCGGCCTCCTAGAGTGCTCGGATTACAGGTCTGAGCCACGGTGCCTCGCCTCTCCACTCTTTTAGGCAGAGGGGAGTAAGGTTTTCTTTAAGTTAGGAGGGACTCCCGTGTACCCAACCTATTTGTGTAAATTTCTTCCTTCAGAGTTCTTCAAATCAGCATCACCATTGTTAAAGGCCTCCCGCATGATAATAATTGTGCTACAGGGTTTTACAAACATGAAGTTTATGTTTGGCTGAATTAACCTCCTTACTGTGACACAAGGGGGCCATAGGTGTTTTCACCAATTATGAAGCGGGTTCACTGTGCAATGGCTACCAACTTTTCTGAGTACAATGAGACCAAACACATTCATACATAAATTCCATGAAGTGAATTTATTACTTACAAATAGCAAACAAAAGACAACAGAAGTCTAGGATTCAATATGAACTGCTACCACAAGATCACGAAGGCTACCCAGAGCAGATGGATGGAGTTTTGACTGTAAATGCTTCACTTGCACCACAACTGAGGGACCCCAGAAAGAAGCCCACCTTGGGTTTTCTCAAATGATGTGGTTTGCTGGACACAAGTGTTAAAGGCCATTCTGTTTTGAGCAGGGACTATAACAGAGCCTGGGCTGTTCTGACCAATGTCACCTGATTATCAGGATATTGTCTTCTCAGCATATCATACAGTTATCTTGAGAACTACCAGTAAGAAAGGAAGGAAAATGGCCCTACACCCTTAAAACTGAAGGATCAGGATATTTGTTGTGACAGAAGCACAGACAGTAGCAACAGAGTGTTCTTGTGAGCCATGTACTAGTTCTCTTGACCGGAGCGTGGCACCTAACTGTCTTTCTCTTTCCTTTCAATGGAAACTGTTTCAGAATATGTTGAATATTTTGAGTTTCTACATCTACAGAGTTGAGGCACATGATCACTGGCAGTGTAGACGCTCTGCATGGTTACAGGAAAGAGTTCAGGAACCCATCAAGTCACATTGGAGGAGACCACCTAATCCTTCAGAGACTGTCACTTCATCTTCCTGGGGTTAGCTCCACACGCAGTAAGGCCATTATGTCTAAGGCCGGCAAGACTTGCCATCCGAAGATTCGACTTTTGACATGCTGATAAGCAGCAGTGATAAGAGAAGCCCACACACTCGCTAGGAATTTTTCAATGCAAGCAACTGAGACTCTTCTTCATATCCCTCGATAGGGGCTAATGTCAAACTCTTTCTTCCCAATTTCTGTACTCATCAGTGCCTGAACCATGAGGAACCATAGATGTACACCTCATCAGGAGGGTGTATGGGACAGCGGCAAGGGGAGCAGCAGCACAAGAAACAAACAAGGCCACTACTTCTGCCTACATAATAACTATTATCTTGGAGTGTACAATAATTAATAATGTTCACATGGTTGCCCTCAGCATACAGAGATGGTGACCAGAGTAGATGCAGGGACTACAGAGATACAGCCTGATCCTTGCTAATTAGGACTTAAGTGTTAGTTTATGTGCTGCGCTTCTGTGCATTAATAAGTCAGGGCCTCAAAACTGCCTGCTAAGCAAAGGCCAAATGTCATGCTGGGGTGCAATGAAACATTCATGTCTAGGAGATGAGAGCATTTTAGTGTGGGAGAAGATGAAAACACCTGAAGATGACAGAACGCTGTGCAGACCAAAGGGAAAGCCCATCATCAGCTCACGGTTCTGACTCAGGTGACTGCTGATGTGTTACGGAACCGTCAGCGGACAGCAGGTAGGTCAAGTTGAGCAGGTGTCCTCTATGAGGGCTGGTCCATTCCTTTTGTGTTGCGTTGCCAATTGTTTCAGTAGCGTCTCATGCACCCCACTGGTGAGGAAGGAATGAGCACCCTACGTTTACTGGCACCGTTAAACACATAACATCTATTACTAAACAGAAAAACCAGACATCAGTTATTAATTACATATAGGAGGATGGTGTAAGCTCCCACAGGCCCAAACAGGGATTAACTTAGGAGCAGAGAGTGGTATAGCATGAAAAAAGTGAGGATGTTCCTTTTTTTTTTTTTTTTTTTTTTGGAGACAGAATCTCTCTCTGTCACCCTTGCTGGAGCGCAGTGGTTTGATCTCAGCTCACTGCAAGCTCCGTCTCCGGGGTTCACAACATTCTCCTGCCTCAGCCTCTCTAGAAGCTGGGACTACAGGCACACACCACCACACATGGCTAATTTTTTGTATTTTTAGTAGAGACGGGGTTTCACCGTGTCAGCCAGGATGGTCTGGATCTCCTGACCTCATGATTCACCGGCCTCGGCCTCCCTAAGTGCTGGGATTACAGGCGTGATCCACTGCACCCGGCCGAGGATGTTCCTTTGTTCCTACAGGACTATGTGATTGCTTTGTCTGTTGGCTGGTAGGGAACTGAATCATGTCACACAGACTGGTAAGACTGTAATACTCTAAAAAACAATATATAAACTATCATATCATAATGGTGCAATACTATCTACTACAATGAGAAAGGCATTGATGAAAAGCCGAATGATATCATATGTGACTGAGAGATTGAATGCTTCCTCCCTCAGATTGGTTACAACATGTTGTGCTATCACAGTCCTCTCTCCTTCATTCAAAGTGAATGATCCAAATAATAGACAGAAATAATAAAGAATAAAGGGCAACACATGCAAAGAACTCACGAGATGATAATCCATGGTAAAATTTATGTACTTAGGAATTAATACTAACTCATTATTAGCAAAAAATAAACATCTTTACATCAAGAGTAGTTTTTCCTTTAATAAAGAAAGGTGGAATGTGTATAATGAACAAGGGATAATCAAAATTTGCCAAATGAGGCTAGTAAGACAATCCCAACAATTCACAATCATTATTCACTGGTCCATTAATCACAGGACAATACATACAAATGAAACTTACCTGAACGGGTGCAGTGGCTCATGTCTGTAATCCCAGCACGTTGGGAGGCCAAAGTGGGCAAATCATGAGGCCAGGAGTTCAAGACCAGCCTAGCCAACATGGTGAAATCCTGTCTTTACCAAAAATACAAAGAATTAGCTGGACATAGTGGTGGGCACCTGTAGTCCCAGCTACTCGGGAGGCTGAGGCAGGAGAATCACTTATACCCAGGAGGCGGAGGTTGCAGTGAGCTGAGATTGCACCACTGTACTCCAGCCTGGGCAACAGAGGGAGATTCCATCTCAAAAAAAAAAAAAAACGAAATAAAAAAAATTAAATGTACCTACATATTAGAAAATTTAAATTCAACCATGAATCCAGCACATTATCAAATGAATAGACAAAAATTCTATCAACAAACTTAATATCATTATCTATGAAACTCAAGTACTACTGCTTAAAGAGCATTTACGGAACTCTCACCTCAAGGTTTCCCGCAAAACAAAGTGAAATGCATACTCAAGACTCTTTAAGAATGAGCCACTGATAAAAACAATATGCTTGTAACTTGTGTAACATTTCATACATTTTTTTTCAAGCACTGCACCATAATTAATTTGCATCAGGCTTTCCAAATTAGAAAAGCTTCACTTATAGAACTTCTTTCCCATGGGAGTTTTCATATGACTTTTCAAGTAAATGTGCAAACTGAAAATATTCTTGCAGTTTCTAAACTATTAGAGTTTTAATCCTGTGTACGTTCTTGTATTTACAAGGTCCAGCCAGCTACAGTGTGCATTTTCATATGTCCTTGAGTGGGTATGAGAGAAATGAAACATTCCCACATTCTGGACATTCATAGGGTTTTTCTCAGGAATCAGCTGATGTCTTCAAATGGAACTAACATAACTGAAGGCCTTACCACAAATTTAGATTCAAAAGGCTTTTCTCCACTCTGAGTCCTCCCAAATCTTCAAAAACAGGAAAATCTGAAGGCCTGACCACATTTCCTACATTCTTAAGGTTTCTGTGCAATGTGAGCCTTTTCATGCTTATGAGGGAATGGGAAAGAGTATATGTTTTACCACATTTCTTACATTCAAGGGGCTTTATTTATTTATTTATTTATTTATTTATTTTCTTTAATTTCGAGATGGAATCTCACTCTGTAACCAGGCTGGAGTGCAGTGACACAATCTCGGCTCCCTGCAACCTCCGCCTCCTGGGTTCAAGTGATTCTCCTGCCTCAGCCTCCTGAGTACCTGGGATTACAAACATATGCTACCACACCCAGCTAATTTTTGTATTTCTAGTAGAGACGAGGTTTCACCATGATGGCCAGGATGGTCTCGATCTCCTGACCTCGTGATCCGCATGCACAGGGCTTTCCCCCAACCCCCTGTGGCTTTTTATGTCCTTGAAAAAGAACTAAGACAACTGAAATGTGCCACCATGCCCAGTTAATTATTTTCTTTTTTCTTTTTTTTTTTTTTTCTTTTTGAGATGGAGTCTCGCTCTGTCGCGCAGGCTGGCATGCAGTTGTGCGATCTTGGCTCACTGCAAGCTCTGCCTCCCAGGTTCACACTCTTCTCCTGTCTCAGCCTCCCGAGTAGCTGGCTTGAGCCAGCGTGCCTGGCATTATTTTATTTTTTCTAGAGACAGGGTTTCACCGTGTTGCCCAGGTTGTTTCACATTGTTTTAATCCGGGCTGGTTATGAACTCCTGGGCTCAAGCAATACACACACCTTGGCCTCCCAAAGTGCTGGGATTATAGGCCGAGTCACTATACCCAGCCTCTATATCATGACTTCTTTCATGGCGAGTAAGATGACTGGAACGAGCATAGTCTTTACCGCATCTCTTACATTCATAGGGTTTTTCTCCAGTATGAATTCTTTCGTGGAGGTGAGGGGAACTGAGACGACTGAAGGCTTGGTCACATTGTTTACATTCATAGGCTTTCTCTCCAGTATGAGTACTTCTATGGTTACAAAGGGAACTCAAATGACTAAAGGCTTCGCCACATTGTTTACATTCATAGGGTCTCTCTCCAGTATGAATGCTTCCATGGTTACGAAGGGAAGTGGGACAGCTGAAGGCTTTATCACATTTGGTACATGTATCGGATCTTTCTCTAGTGTGAGTCCTTTCACGCATCTTAAAACAACAAGAAAATCTAAATGTTTTCCCACATTCCTTACATTCCTAGGGTTTCTCTCCAGTGTGAGTTCGTTCATGTATTAGACAACAACCGGAAACAGTGAATGCTTTACCACATTGTTTATATTTATAGGGTTTTTCTCCTGTGTGAGTTCTCTGATGTCTTTCTTTCTTTTTTTTTTTTTTGTAAAATAGAAGTTTATTAACTGTTGGCCAGTGATTTCTTTTTTTTTTTTTCATTAATGGTTAATGTTTTTTTTTAATTTATTTATTATTATTATTATACTTTAAGTTGTAGGGTACATGTGCATAACGTGCAGGTTTGTTACATATGTATACTTGTGCCATGTTGGTGTGCTGCACCCATCAACTCGTCATTTGCATCAGGTATAACTCCCAATGCAATCCCTCCCCTCTCGCCCCTCCCCATGATAGGCCCCGGATCTGATGTCTTTCAAATGAATTGAGAAAATAAAACACTTTCCCACATATCGTACATTTATAACTGGATTTCCACTGTACATTATCCTGTGTCTTCTAACACCTGGAACAGAAACGAAGAATTTCCCACATTGTTCACATTTATATTGCTTCTCTCCATATGGTTTGTATCCTGAGTGAGCCAGGATGTGCCTATTAAGGAGGGAATGATGTACAAAGACTTTTCCACAAACACTGCTTTCACATTGTTTTAATCCAGTAGAAATGTTCTCATTCAGATCAAGATTTGGAATTTGGCTGACTACTTGTCCATACTGTCTACCTTCTTTGCTTTCACACAGTCTCTGTACCACATGATTTCTGTAAAAAATGACAAGCACATTATTATTGGTTGGTTTAATAACTTTCTACTTACTAATAGGTCTTGGCCTTACACTGCAACCAATACCAAGGAAAATGCATTGTTATTATTATTATTATTATTATTATTGCCATGATTGAATTATTTGAAAGTAAATGGGTTACTACTGAAAACACAGCTACCACCTGCATGGCTATGACCAAATTAGTAACATTCATATACACAATTTTGTAGTGCTATTTTCAAGTAAACTGTTTTCCAAACACTGACTGCTACCTTGAAGTACGTTACATTTTGGGTGAAATTTTTCTAAAAAAAATAAATTTCAAGTGACTCTATTTGTTTTGATTGCTTGTTTTTAAGTTCATGACAAGCTAAGATTCCTTCAGAGGACTTTATTTCCTCTTCTCAGTGCAAATTATCTTATATCTTTCCCAAGTTTTTCAAAGTGATCTTCAATATTCTGGTCTTTCCATTTGTTGCCTAAAATGCAGACCCACAAAATTATCATGAATTATTACAAACTACAGAAACATTACTAGATTTCATGTTCATTGTACACAGTGCCCATGCCTGATTTCTTCACCAAATCATTCCCTTGCCACATTCCAAATCACAAATAGCACTGATGATAGGGAAATACTTCTGTAATTAAGTGAAATGTGTTGTCATTCTTACCTACAGAAGCCAGGTTCCTGCAGGTTTCCTGCATCACTTTTCTGCAGAGATTCTTCTGAGAAGAATCTACCAAAGCCCATTCCTCCTGGGTAAAGTTCACAGCCACATCCTCAAAAGCCATGGAGTCCTAGAACATTCCACATATGTGGATAGTAGGACGGGTGAGACTGACAGCACTGGGAATCTATACTCAATCCATAAGCTGTTTACATGATTCTAAAATTTCCAGGCATTTATTCTATGACTTGATTGTCACAACTCTCACTCTGTTCACACATACTCCCTCCCACACAGCAGTACTAATGTGAGAATTGAACTATTCAAAAAGGCAACAGCAAAGTAGAAACACCTATCTCATTAGAGAATCCAGGGAGTAAGATGTGCTGCTAGGAGTTACCTTTTAACTTCACTTTGTACATTTCTAGTATCTGTCATAATAAAGTTCTACCTGATGTGCATAAAGGAGTTAATATTATCAGTCCTGAGACTACTTATTCTTAAAAATGTCTGCTCACAAAGTTCCATCTTTGTTTGTATTAGTAACTTACATTTTGAAAGGGATTCCACCAACCCAAGTAATAAGAATGATTCACTGCATCTAAATGGCTTATGCAATATATTTGCCAAAACTTTTTCTGCCGAAGATCTATTATTTTCACTGCAGTGGTGCTTAGAGAACCAGACACCAAACCACAGTCTGAACACTAAGTGTTCAATGAGTTTCCCTGGTACACAATATTTTACATGTGCTGTCACTTATTAACTGGGGAGTTGAGCCCATCCCATGTGATTATACCAAAAGAGAGTAGGCTTATTAAATTTAATTGAGTAGTAAATAAAACCAATAATTGATATTGGACAATATTAATACAATAATTTTTCAAATTTCTGTTGCACAATGTCAAGGTAGAAAGGAATAAGAGGAAATACGACACCTGTTTTTAAAAAAGGACATTAATGTCACCACTTCCAGATGCTATTCCTATGAAATCACATAAATTCCCAAATCAGGTTTTTTTTAGGCAGGAAAAATTACTTTTTCATGCGTAGTAAAAATGACAAATGTCTAATGCTTTTTAGTCATCTAAAAAATGAGTGATGGCTTGTCTAACATACTTCTAAGATTTTCAAACGAAAATACTCAGGACAGCACAGTATTAGCAGAGAGATGAGCAAGCAGACCAATGGGAAGAAGTCTTAATGACCCAGCATTTAAATGAAAAGTTGATGAGTGATAGAGTAGGCACTGTAGAATAGAAAAAGAAATCACATGCACTTTAAAATATGAGGTAAACCAGGCTGGCATCTGCTTAGGAAAATGCACTGCATTCTTCTCTATTCCATGATCCATAATCAACTTATTATATATTCAAATATGAAAGATAAAACCAGAACACTTTCAGAAGTCACAGAAAGTTTTTTTTTTTTTTTTTTTTACGAAGGATTAGGCAGAATTTATTTTATGTAAGAAAACAGTGATAAAGGAACAGACAAACTCAAACATATTAAAATTTAGGGAATAAAAATAAAATAGTGTGGGCAGGGCATGGTGGCTCACGCCTGTAATCCCAGCACCTTGGGAGGATGAGGTGAGCAATCATCTGATGTCAGGATGTTGAGACCAGCCTGGCCAACATGGCAAAACCCCGCCTTTTTGCTGTTTGTATTTTTTGTTTTTTGAGACGGAGTCTTGCATTGTCGCTTGGGCTGTGGTGCAGTGGCAAGATCTTGGTTCACTGCAAACTCCACCTCTCGGGTTCAAGCAATTCTCTTGCCTCAGCCTCCCAAGTAGCTGGGATTACAGGTGTCTGCCACCATGCTCAGCTAAATTTTTTTTTGTATTTTTAGTAGAGACAGGGTTTCACCATGTTGGCCAGGCTGCTCTGGAACTCCTGACCTCGTGATCCACCCACCTTGGCCTCCCAAATTGCTGGGATTACAGGCCTGAGCCACAGTGCCAGGCCTAAAACCCCGTGTTTACTAAAAATGCAAAAATTAGCTGGGTGTGATGGTGGGTGCCTATAATCCCAGTAACTCGGGAGGCTGACACAGGAGAATCACTTGAACCCGGGAGGCAGAGGTCGCAGTAAGCAGAGATAGTGCCACTGCACTTCAGCCGGGCTACAGAGCAAGACAGTGTCTCCAAAACAAAAAAACATAAAACAACACCAAAAAACCCCTCAGATAGCCAGATAAGAGGACACAGATGTGTCCACTGTCATAAATTCTTCACCATGCTACAAGAGGGGAACTGACATTTTGGTGAATCCTTGTAAATCATCAATTTATCTATCATACTTTTATTTCACCAGTAGCATTCACAAAGCTAAGTCCTACAATTCCATTTGAAATTACCCTTGAAAAGAACAGACCTTTAAATCTTACTACACTCACTCTGGGGAAGAAATAAATATGAACTTTTAGCAAATAAAATACGTCATTTTACCTTGCTACTTTGGAAATAGTACCTTTATCTTTCAAACTGTACTGACAACATGTATCTTACAGTCAATGAAAAACTGAAACTCATGGCCGGGCGCGGTGGCTCAAGCCTGTAATCCCAGCACTTTGGGAGGCCGAGACGGGCGGATCACGAGGTCAGGAGATCGAGACCATCCTGGCTAACACGGTGAAACACCGTCTCTACTAAAAAATACAAAAAACTAGCCGGGCGAGGTGGCGGGCGCCTGTAGTCCCAGCTACTCGGGAGGCTGAGGCAGGAGAACGGGCCTGAACCCGGGAGGCGGAGCTTGCAGTGAGCTGAGATCTGGCCATTGCACTCCAGCCTGGGCGACAGAGCGGGACTCCGTCTCAAAAAAAAAAAAAAAAAAAAAGAAAAACTGAAACTCATATAAGCGGACAAGCCTTATCAAGGTAACAAACTCAGGGAGAGGCAGCGCTGACTCCAACACAGACCTTTCTAAGTGTCACGGCAGGCCATTCTATCCCTCAGGACACCCACCCTGTTCAGTAAAGTCCTCAGTGACCACCTAGGAGGCACTGGCACTGCTCTTTGTCCTCCTGTGTGCCTTGAGTGCATTTTCATATTCAGGTTCTTGCACATCCTCTCTGGGGTGGGTTTTCCTTGTCCTTTGGGACAGTTTTTCTCTCTTCACAAACCTGAGACAATCTAGAGAGCAGAAATCATTTCTGCCCTTTCCTCTCAATATCAGCATCCCATTGGCAGACCGTCAATGTGTCTCTGAGGAATAAAAGCTCCGGCTGGAGGAACAGTTTTAATGACCTAGCATTAATGACATTATGTTGTATTGTCCATTCATTTTAATGTCCTAAAATTTTAATAACCCTAAGGGGTCACCATTTTAGGTGAAACTATACCAGGAGATTCCTCTAAGGCCAAGAGCATCCAGCTGCTCCCCTGAGAGACTCTACCCCCTACCTCAGGCTGTCCTTGGTGATGAGATGACCCCGGGGCTGATACTCACTAGACCCTCCGATAGACATGGCCACAGCGGGTATCCTGGATCATCCCCAGACAGTTCTAAAATGCCAGGACTAGGAAAAGACAGGAGGGTGTCTGAGGACACACACCCTGTAAAGTTTTCACGGGGGGACCTCAACCTAAAGACATTTTGGTAATATGTACACTTAGGAAAGATGAAAAGAAGAGAGGCACAAAGATTTTCTTTTTATTGTAGTATGTCAGATGATTTATTCTCCGCTTTCCTCTCTTGTAAAAGGTTTGGAAACAGAAAAATATTTTGGACAAGGTGGCTCACGCATGCATTCCCAGCGCTTTAAGAGGCCGAGGTGGGCGATCAGTTAAGGTCAGGAGTTCAAAACCAACCTAACCAACATGGCAAAACCCTGTCTCTACTAAAAATACAAAAATTAGCTGAACGTGGTGGTGGGCGCTTATAAGCCCAGCTACTTGGCACGCTGAGGCAGGAGAATCACTTGAACCCGGGAGTCAGAGGTTGCAGTGAGCTGAGACTGCGCCATTGCACTCCAGCCTGACGACAGGGCAAGACTCCGTCTCAACAACAACAACAAAATATATATATATATAAACATACATTTAAAATTACTACATGTAGATAGTATTTGAAGTCATGGGACTGACTGTAGGTAGAAACAAGAGAAGGCAAGGAAAGGTTTTATATTGATATTTACATATAATTATATAAAATATACATAATTATAATATATAAATATATCATATAGGCTGGGCACAGTGGCTTACACCTGTAATCCCAGCAATTTGGGAGGCCGAGGTGGGCAGATCACCTGAGGTCAGGAGTTTGAGACTAACCTGACCAACATGGAGAAATCCCATCTCTACTAAAGATACAAAAATTAGCCAGGCATGGTGGTGTGTGTCTGTAATCCCAGCTACTCAGGAGACTGAATCAGGAAAATCCCTTGAACCCAGGAGGTGGAGGTTGCGGTGAGCCCAGATTGTGTCATTGCACTCCAGCCTGGGTGACAAGGGTTAAACTCCAACTCAAAATAAATAAATAAATAAATAAATAAATAAATAAATAAATAAAACAAGAAATATATATTTATGTCTAAATATATAATTATAATACATACATGTATATGTAAATATACATTTATTATAAATTTGTTAATATATGAAATATGTTTATTTCTGAGACAGGGTCTGGTTCTGTCACCCAGACTGGAGTGCAGTGGCACTATCATAGCTCATTGGAGCCTTGAACAGGTAGCTCAAGCGATCCTCCCACCTCAGCCTTCTGAGTGGCTAGTATTGCATGCACACACCACCATGCCTAGCTAATTTTAAATTTTTTGTGGAGACAGGCTCTTCCTTTTTTGCCTAAGCTGGTCTTGAACTCCTGGGCTCAAGTGATCTTCCTGCCTCAGGCTTCCAATGTGTTAGACGTGGGCCACTGCATCTGGTTTAATGCATTTTTTAATTTGCGAGTTTATATTATTTGATATTTTTAAGTACTGAATGTGTTGAACAATCAACTTGCAGAATTCCTGAACAATGGACGGTCAGCTCTCATGTCCTGGTTCAAATCACCCCAGCACACCACGGCTAGAAACCTTTCAGCCAACTTCCACTTATATCTCCCGGGGCAGGACAATGTCACTTGGCCCATCCCCACTAAGAGGGACTCTGGAAAGGCATGAAACTATTCTGTTTTCTATAATGGAACATGACCAGGGAGGAGGCAGCTGGGAGGGCCAGCTGGGCCCTCCAACCAGCAGTGTCCACCATTGACCAACTGCCCTAGAACTACACCGTGCTGGGCATTTGGGACACTCTTATGAGCAAGAGTTTCCATTTTTCTTCTCATGGGACCTTCACACTAGTGGCAAGAGACTTTTTTTTTTTTTTTTTTTTGAGACAGAGTTTTGTTCTTGTCACTCAGGCTGGAGTGCAATGGTGTCATCATGGCTCACTGAAACCTCTGCCTCCTGGATTCAAGCAATTCTCCTGCCTCAGCCTTCGGAGTAGCTGAGATTACAGGATTACACCACCACATCTAGCTAATTTTTGTATTTTTAGTAGAGATGGGGTTTCACCATGTTGGCCAGGCTGGTCTGGAACTCCTGAGCCACTGCACCCAGTCAAGAGGGAGATTTTAAATCAATAAGTAGAATTGTGATGAATGCCAGAAGGAAGAATGTGTGTGATGGGGAGGGGACCTAAGTTATTGTCTCACATTTTAACACTTTCATAGGCAATAACTAAAAATGTAGAAGCTTAAAACAACACAAGCCAATTTTGGCAAGCTAGGAGTTGAGCCTATTTAAGCGGGTCCTGTGCTTGGGATCTCATGCTAAGCAGCTGGGCTGCATCCTCATCTGAGGCTCCCCCAGGGCAGAATCCATTTTCAGGTCCGCTGAGGTTACTGGCAGAATTCATTTCCTCAGACCCGCTTGGCAAGGGCCCAGCTTTTTGCTTCCTTGCCTATGGGGCCCCTCCAAAGGTCTTTCTCAGCACAGCATCTCCCTCCAGCAGCACCTGCAGGTGGAACATTTCTCTCTAGTGTGCGAAGGTGATGCACTGTGACAGTGACATCCCATTGCTTTTGCCAGGGCCTATGGCTTAGAAGCCAGTCACTGGTTTTGCTCGTATCTAAGGTCAGGAAGACTATGCAAGGGCATAGGTCATTGGGGGGTCAGTCACTTTAGGGTATGGCTGTCACAAAAGAAATTGGTGAGACTTTAAGTGTTGGTAGGGCTGGCCAGGTACAGGGGGGAGGGTGTGTCAGGCAGGGGTGAGGGCATGGAGGGGGATGCAGAGGCCTGCACCCTGGAATGTCCTTTCACTCCCTGAGGTTTTGTTCTCCTGATCCCTGAGTACATCCCAGAACACGGTGGGGCCCTAGCAGGGGAGAGGTAGGGAAGCCTGTGTTGTTCATCCGGGGACCTTGTTAGGCAAATCAGATTAGGGGCCAGGCTTTCAGTGGTGGGTGTGAGCGTGGGAGTGATGAGTGTGCAGGTGTGTGTGGGAAGAGCGATGGGGATGGGGTCAGCCCCAGCCACCATGAAGACCTTAACTGTGCATCCACCCATCCCAGCAGCCTCCCTGAGTGAATGCCTTCAGGGTGCAGGTCCTGTTTTGCACATGGAAGTGAATCAGAGTGGGACACTGCCTTGCCTTAGAGAGGTCACACTTCTTCTTCTTTTTCTTCTTCTTTTTTTTTTTTTTTATTTGCAACAGAGTCTCACTCTGTTGCCCAGCCTGGAATGCAGTGCTGTGATGGTGGCTCACTGCCACCTCTGCCTCCCAGGTTCAAGCAATTTTCCTGCCTCAGCCTCCTGGGTAGGGTAGCTGGGATGATAGGCATGCATTACCATGCCTGGCTAATTGTTGTATTTTAGTTTCACCATATTGACCAGGCTGGTCCCAGTCTCCTGGCCTCAAGCGATCTGCCCGCCTCAGCCTCCCAAAGTGCTGTGACTACAGGCGTAAGCCACCACACTGGGCGAGAGGTCACACTTCATGCCAAGTGGGTGGCAGCGACTCAGACAGCACCCCAGCTGGTGCTGGGAGTGAGGGGTGCTCAGCGTCCTAGGAAGGCAGAGGGCTGCATGAGAGGTTTGGGGAGGAAGGACTGGAGGAGGATTTGAGATTTTCACCTGAGCAGCTGGGTGGATGGAGGGGCTGTTTACAGAGAATCACGAGAATGTGGATGAGCAGGTTAGGGCACTAATAAACCACTTTGTTTTGGCCCACGGAAAATTTGAGATGCTTCCGTATGTCCAGCTGGGGCTTTGGGAAAGGTCAGGGCTGGGCATCTGACTGGGATGGATGTCTCTGGCAGGCAGCAGAGCATGTGGATGGTTTGTGAAGCCCGGAAGGGCATGAGATTTCCTGTGGCAGTGCCCACTGCAAATGGAAGGGCATTTGGCCTGAGCCCAGACATATACAAGTTTGGCAGAGCAGCTATGGAAGTACAGGAAAACCAAGGGTGTGGGGGCACATGAAGCAGGAAGCTCAAATAAGATGAGGAAAGAGGTTTGAAAGACGATCAGGCCTGGGGACAGTGCTTCATGCCTGTAATCCCAACACTTTGGGAGGCTGAGACGAGAGGATAGCTTGAGGCTAGGAGTTTGAGACCACCCTGGGCAACATAGGGAGACCCCATTTCTATAAATAAAAAAATTCCATTGGTACTTGGCATTTCAGGCGGGGAACAGCAAACATATGAAAGCTCTGAGGCAGGAAAGGGAAGTGATTAGTGCTCGCTCCTGGTTCCTTTATCAGACCTTAAAGAGAAGCAGAGACATTTCAGGTACTCCTTGGCCGAGCTCCTTCAGGGAAGGCCTAAGTTCGCTTCTACTTCCCATCTATTAATTTTTTTTTTTTTTTTTTTTTTGGAGACAGAGTCTCACTCTGTCGCCCAGGCTGGAGCGCATGCAGTGGCACCATCTCAGCTCACTGCAACCTCCACATCCAGGGTTCAAACGATTCTCCTGCCTCAGCCTTCCCGGTAGCTGGGACCACAGGTACGCGCCACCACGATCGGCTAAGTTTTTGTATTTTTAGCAGAGATGGGGTTTCATCTTGTTGGCTAGGCTGGTTTCGAACTCCTGGCCTCAAGTGATCCACCTGCCTCGGCCCCACAAAGTGCTGGGATTACAGGCGGGAGCCACCGCGCCCGGCCCTACTTCACTCCTAACGCCCACCATACTTGCTTCCAAATGTTTGCTGAACGACAAGGTGAACGAGTGAATGGGACTACGTGACTTCGGGCAACAGGCAATCCTATTCCTTGGACCTCAGTTTCACTTTTTGTAAAGCAAGCCTGTCTCTCGCTGTCTGCCCTAAAAGCCTGAGTTCTGGCCTTGAGATGAGCGCGTCCTGTAGAGCAGACTGCAGGTGGACGTTGAGCTGGGTCTTCTAGGGGGCCAGGATCCGGCCAGCTCTTGGGTCCGGTCCTCCCGCGGGACCTCGCACGCCCAATCCCAGCGCCGCCCCGCCCAACTTCCCTTTGTTCCCCCAGGCCCCGCCCTCTCCGCGCGGCTTGCTCCCCATTGGCCAGAGGGGGCCCTAGGCGCCCGGCTCCGCTGGGGGCGGGGCGGCGGGCGGTGGGCGGGTCCGTGTGCACCTGCATGGTGTGTTTCCTGGCCGCAGCCCCGCGCCAGCTGCAGCTCCTTGATCCGAGCTGGATCCTGAACGGGGAACACGGGCTGAAGCGGCGCGGCGGCCCCTCCCCGGGGCTCCATTGTTGAGGCTGCCGCGTCTCTGTCGGCTGCTCAGCTGCGCTCCAGTGGGCCCAGGCTCCGCTGCGAGGAGCGAGCGATGCGAGGCGGCGGCCTGAGGTGAGACGGCGCGACGGGCGACGGGTTCTCCGGACCGGGCGGGGTTCTCTGCCCCGGGCGTGGCGGCTCCGAGCTGGGCTCCGCAGGGTCCGAGTTCGGGATCCGAAGTCCTTGCGCCTGGGCTTTGTCTCGGCCTCGTGTGGCACCGGGGGCTTCGCGCCTGCTGCGATAAAGCGTGGGCCCGCGCGGCGGTGCCGGTCGCCCTGCGGGTGGGGGCCGGTCCCCACTGCTCCCCGAGCCATCGCGTCTGCCGCGGAGGGGACTTCATGGACCCGGGCACTGGCTTCTGCCCGGTCCTCCGCGGCGTGGCTGGTCCCCGCGTGCGCAGAGGGGGCCCTGCGAGAACCTACTCGTGGGGCGGGGCCCGGGTCACCGCCAGTGGGAGACTCCGCCACCCTCCCCGCCTTCCCTCTCAGCGAGACTGCTTCGCTAGACTCACCGAGGGGACTGCGCGGACCCTCGGACGAGGGAGTCCGTGACTCTGGGTGGGGGCTTTTTCCTGGCCCCGCATGACAGTTTCCTGTTTTGTCACCTATATAGGTGGCTGCGTGGACCCACGCGCTTGGGTCCTGGCCGCCCTGCTAGTGGGGCTGTGCGGCCCCCCGTGGCTCGTCTAGGTCGACCCCGCCTGGGACGCGCGTGTAGTGGGGGTCCGTGCGCGAGGGTCGCGGTTGGTGGGGTCGCACCGCCCCCGCCGCATGGTTTGTCCTCTCACTTGCCCGGCGGGAGGAAGCGAGAGGCGCGGGCCTGGAGCTGTCGCACAGCGGCCGCACCGACCTGTGTCCTGGCCGGCGGGTCCCGGGGGGCGAGGGGATGTCACCAGGCGTCCCACCGCCGCACTTCCTGCTCTGGCCCCGAGCTGGGCTCTGATTGGAGGGAGCAGGGCCCTTCTGCCGGGCGCTTCTTGATTTCTTCCGTTAGTAATGGGAAGAAAAAAAAATCTGGAAAGCCAGATTGAACTTTGTAACTCTCAGCGCTTGGAGTGTGGAAGAAGCTCTCCGAAGAATTTGGCGCGCTGGAAAATGCGTTTCAAGCAGGAGCATCCACACCCATGGAATGAGGCCAAGGCAGTTACAGTTAGAGGTCAGATTTATGAGGGGAGAGCGAGGGTGAGGTCCGTGGGTGGGGAGATTCTGACCTCAGCTTGATGGGAAGACGTGATGCTGCCCCTCAGACGCCTATTTCTCAGCCACCAGAGAAAGTGGAATCACTCCTTAGTGAATGCTTTCATCAGACTTTTGAAAAACCTGTAATGTTCCAGGAAGGAAAATCGAACTGGACAGTTTTCCCCTTTTAAGAGTGTTAAATGTCCCGGAGACAAACAGCAGAAGGTTCAAGGAGTCCAAATACTCAACCTGAAGTTCTTTCTGAACAAGAGATGGTGTATAAGTAACAGGCATACGAGACAAACCTGAACTAATCATCGCAGCTGTGGCTCCTAGCCCTGTAGCGTGTCATGCAGGCCCTTTTGCCTTCTCTGCCCTCCGCTGTCCCAGACCCCAACGCTACCGCGCACCTCCAGTCATCAGCTCCTGCCGACCCATTGCTATGAACTCTGTTTCGGTGGCTCTCTTCTCTCTGAAGTTTTGCTCTTTCTCCTGAAGTCCTGGTCTTGAAGAGCTTATGATCTGCAGGGACAGATTGGATTTGGGCAGTACATAGTTAACTGTAGCACAGCTTGAAAAATGCTCTGATAGAGGTGGGCAGGCAGTTTGTACATGCGGGTAAATGCGAGGTCTTTTTTCAAAACCATGAATCCAAGTATTCATGCTATTTTAGGTCTGCAATTCTTTGACTCTCCAGAGGATTTTTAGATTAATTCTTTTTTCTGTTACTTCCTAGTGTTTGTTGCATAATTCAGAGTACTTGATTAAAACTTACCAGGTCGGCCGGGCACGGTGGCTCACGCCTGTAATCCGAGGACTTTGGGAGGTCTAGGCAGGCGGATCACTCGAGATCAGGAGTTCGAGACCAACATGGCCAACATGGTGAAACCCTGTCTCTACTAAAAATACAAAAATGAGTTGGGCGTGGTGGTGGGCGCCTGTAATCGCAGCTACTCAGGAGGCTGAGGCAGGAGAATAGCTTGAACCCAGGAGGCGGAGGTTGCAGCGAGTGAAATGGCTCCACTGCACTCCAGCCTGGGCCATAGAGTGAGACTTTCTCTCTAAACAAAAACAAAAACAATGTACGGGGTCTACCTCCGGCTCTGGAATTTTCCTGGAAGGCCTTCTCTTCTGGGCTTCATTTTTCTCACTTTTGAGGATCGTAAACTACATAATTTCCAAGATTTTTGCCCTACACTTTTAATTCTTTCAAGCAAATAGAGCAGAGAAAAATTCTCTTCCCCGTAATGGTGTAAGGAATTCTCTCACAGAAGGGAACACATGGGTATGGAGAAGACAGAGGGTGTATATATATATATATTTATATATATATAAAAATATGTGTGTGTGTATATATATAAATATGTGTGTGTATATATATAAATATGTGTGTGTATATATATATAAATATGTGTGTGTATATATATATGTGTGTGTGTGTGTGTGTGTATATATATATTTTTTTGGGGTTTTTTTTTTTTTTTTTGGAGACAGAGTTTTGCTCTGTTGCCCAGCTGGAGTGTAGTGGCAGGATCTAGGCTCACTGCAAGCTCCGCCTCCTGGATTCACTCTGTTCTCCTACCTCAGCCTCCCAAGCAGCTGGGACTATAGGCGCCTGCCACCACGCCCGGCTAATTTTTTGTATTTTTAGTAGAAACAGGATTTCACTTTACTAGCCAGGATGGTCTCCATCTCCTGACTTCGTGATCTGCCTGCCTCGGCCTTCCAGAGCGCTGGGGACTACAGGTGTGAGCCACCGTGCCTGGCCGACAGAGGATATATTTTTGAGCTCTACATTTCAGAGTTCTTTTCTCTAGCCCTGGCCTGGGTCCCAAGCAGGGAACTTAATTCACTCTATCACTGAAGTATTCTCTTGCTTTGATACCATTGATATGTTGTCCTAGAGATTTGCTGTGGCTACTAGGAGTGTTTCACAGTTAAGAACTGATGCAACCTCTCTTTTGTCAGTTGATGAGTCTATAAACCATGTTGTTTC
The DNA here is from genome assembly GCF_043159975.1 of Macaca nemestrina. Lineage (NCBI taxonomy): Eukaryota > Metazoa > Chordata > Mammalia > Primates > Cercopithecidae > Macaca > Macaca nemestrina. Next base: position 361,218 of record NW_027257561.1, read on the forward strand.
CTTTAGTATTATGTCCCTGGAACTGGAAGGTCAGAGATGAAGTTTTCTTAGATTGTAAGTCTCAGTCTTTGCTATGTACCTTTGTCTGTCTCCCATGTCACCTGCTGTTTTTTTTCCCCGTTTTTCATTTTAATGTTTTTATTGGATAGGTGTCTATTATTGCAGGCTACCTCAAAACGTTTTTGGATATTGACAGGATATAAGTATGAATAATATGTAAAAGATAACTTCTTCTAGTTCTTTTGAGCAGAAGATTTGGTTTCTATATGTGGCCCTATTAAAGCTTTTGTTAAGTCCAAGTGCTTTCTGAACTTCAGTTCCCTTACCTGTAGAATGGAGTTAGTTGTTAGTAATACCTGTTCTGCCTAACTCAGGAGATTGTTTTGAGGATCAAATGAAATCATGAATGTGATGGAATTTTGTAAATTTTAAATGAAATATTGTATTACCTAAGAATTTTTTTTTAATGCCGTATTAAGAATGGAATGAATCTGGGTTTTCCTTTGAAATCCCAAATATTTAATGTACAGAGAAGTTTTAATGTGTCTGTTGGGGAGCTTCATTAGGATTGTTTTCTATCTTTAACTGGCCAGTATTGTTTTATATTTTAGCATTTTTGGGGAACATCAAAATTTGTGTTTCAGTTATCATTAATATTTTACAAAGTTAGTGAATGTGCATGATTTAGTCTTTACCAATCTCTTCAATTATTTACATTCCCATGTAAAAAAATGCAGTAATGGACGTCCATGTAAATAACATTCCCATGCTTTAATGAAGCATAATTTCTTGACATTGCAGTTTCTAAGTGCCCTGTGTTGAGGTCGGGAAAGCTAAAGGGCAGTCAGAGGTCAAGGTCAGCAAAGCACCACCTTTGACATTTGAAATTCAGCAGCAGGTATCACAGTGAACCCCATTCCAGCATCCAGGAAGTTTCTCTGCCCTGCCTCTCCTCCAGCCACCTCGGAATCTGTGTCTGCAGTGTTGGTCCTGCTTTCCTGTCTCTCCTCTGCCTTTTCCTTCTCTTCACCAACTTCTACCGAGTGCCTCTGGTGTCCCAGACAGTGGCAGTGGGAGGATAAAGGCTAATAAACCTAGCCCTGGTCCTCAAAGAATTGATGTTTTCTGTGCAGACATTAAGTTACACTGTCATATATAGTGTTGACAGACATTGATACAGATTTCCTGTGAAGTGCAGAAGCACCATCCTAGAAGCAGAGATGCAGAGGCAGCACTGGTGACTCACACATGGAGAGCTGGAGTTCTTGGTCTAGTGAGATAAACTGACCTGGACATCATTTCAGTGCAGCGGAGTGAGTGCTGGGATGGGCTCCCTCGGGGCATCTGGGGCTGGGTTTGTCTGGTGTTTAGTCTCCTTCTTGGTACTTAGAGTTTATCAGTAAGATGAGCATTGGGAGGTTTCTAAGTGAAAGGAAAGGCAATCACTTACCTGAAACCTGAAATTTGTAGGTGTTCTGGGCCATTTATAATTCACTGAATCTGTTTTGTCAGAACAAGTCTATCATCTATTGTTTTGGATGGAGTGTGGCCAGCCCTGTCTTGCAATGTAAGGAAGTCCGGAAACGCCTGTCAGGTGTCAACACGGTGCCAGACACTCTTCTAGGGGTTTCCATGTAAATCACTGTATTCATTTCTGTTGCTGCTTTACCACATTTCCACAAATTTCGGGGCTTAAAACAATTGAAATTGTATCATCTCACAGTTCTGTGGGACAGAAGTCTGACGTGGGTGTCACTGGGCAAAAATCACCATGTGGGCTGGGCTGCATTCCTCACTGGAGAATTGTTTCCAAGCACTTTTGGCCAAACATAGTTCCTTGTGGTTGCAGGACTGAGGTGTCTCTTCCCTTGCTGGCCATCTGTTGGGGGCTGCCCTCAGCTCCTGAGGCCTCTATCTGGTCTTTGCACGTGGTCCCATCAGCTCAGGACTAGCTAGGCCAGGGACCTGGTCAGGCTCTCCAGTTCCCCTGTGTGCATTTCTCTTCTTCCACTCGGAGAAAGTTCTATGCCCTATTTTAAAATTTTTTTTGAGATGGAGTCTCACACTGTTGCCCAGGCTGGAGTGCAGTGGTGTGATCTCAGCTCACTGCAACCTCTACTTCCTAGGTTCAAGTGATTCTCCTGCTTCAGCCTCCTGAGTAGCTGGAACTACAGGTGCCCGCCACAACGCCCGACTAATTTTTGTATTTTTAGTAGAGATGGGGTTTCACCATTTTAGCCAGGATGGTTTCCATCTGTTGATCTCGTGATCCGCCTGCCTTAGCCTCCCAATGTGTGGAGATTACAGGCAAGAGCCACCGTGCCTGGCCAGTTCTATGCTCTTAGAGGCTCATGGGATTAGATTGGACCTCCCTGGATAGCCCAGGATACTCCTCCTAAGGCCTGTGGCAAAGCCCTTTTGCTGTGTGACATAGTCACAGGTCTCGGGGGTTGGAATCTCCCATCACAGTTACTGATCCAGTTACTACAGCAGCCAGGGAGGTGCTTTTCATTGCCTCTGGTTAACAGATACCAATTTTTTTTTTCATTTTTGCAAATTGGCAAGAACATGAAGATCCCTCTTTTTTTTTTTTTTTTTTTTCCAGACGGAGTCTCATTCTCTTGCCCAGGCTGGAGTGCAGTGGTGCAATTTTGGCTCACCACAATTTCCACCTCCCAGGTTCAAGCAGTTCTCCTGCCTCAGCCTCATGAGTAGCTGGGACTACAGACATGTGCCACCAGGCCCGGCTAATTTTTGTATTTTTGTAGAGACAGGGTTTCACTATGTTGGCCGGGTTGGTCACAAACTCGTTAACTTGTGATTTGCCCACCTTGGCCTCCCAAAGTGCTGGGATTACAGGCGTGAGCCACCACACCCAGCCATGAAGATCCTTCTTAAGTGAAAAAACCGTTCCTCTGACTTGATGTGAGGCTGTTGGTGAGATTGATAGCAATGGAGACAGGTCCATTAGAAATGGAGCTAAACTTTGTGTTTTGGAGTATTTTGATGGCCTGCCCTGATTATGTAAGTTTTGCTAAGAAGTCATTAGAGTCATTCCTCTACTGGAAGAAACACCCATATGGGGAATTTGGGACCTTGCCTTTTCAAGTTTTACACAAAGGAGACTCTATGAGTGAAAAGTACGTGATTCCAGGTCCATTTCTAGAATGGAAACAGCTGCATCAGCCCAACAGCGATTCACATTCCTGAGTTTGAGAGAATCTGACTATTTCAAGGCTGAAGCCAAAAGCCCAATAAACAATGTTTGTACCTTTATTCATAGTTAGGACTTAGGTGTATCCTGTGGTCAAGAAAACAACTGATGGTGGCCAAGTAGTTTAAAACCAAGCAGGACCTCATTTTATCATGTGGGTGTTTTTGATTTTTTAAATGAAGTTTTTATTTTCCTGTGCAATAAACGACAAGCTCTGACTTGAAATACATTTCCTTTAATAAACCAGAATCTAGGGCTGGGCGCGGTGGCTACGACTGTAATCCCAGACTTTGGGAGGCCGAGGAGGGCAGATCACGAGGTCAGGAGATTGAGACCAACCTGGCTATGGTGAAACCCTGCCTCTATTAAAAATACAAAAAATTAGCCGGGCATGGTGGTGGGCGCCTGTAGTCCCAGCTACTCAGGAGGCTGAGGCAGGAGAATGGCGTAAACCAATGAGGCGGAGCTTGCAGTGAGCCGAGATCACGCCACTGCACTCCAGCCTGGACGACAAAGCGAGACTCTGTCTCAAAAAAAAAAAAAGAAAAAAAAAGAAACCAGAATCTATAATCCTAAGGTTTTCAACCTGGCTTTCAGAAATTTATGAAGTCCCCAAAATCCTGTGCAACAATTTTGTGTATGTGCATCCATGTGTGTTTATGGGGAGACGATTTATAGCTCTCCATACATTTTCAAAGTGGTTGGATTCCAAAAAATTTTAGAATACGCCACTTGGGCCTGGTGTGGTGACTCACATCTGTAATCCCAGCACTTAGGGAGGCTGAGGCAGTAGGATCCACTGAGATCAGGAGTTTAAGATCAGCAACATAACGAGACCTCCACCTCTACCAAAAAAAAAAAAAAAAAGAAATGCTGGGCGTGGGGGTGCATACCTGTGGTTCTAGCTGCTCGGGAGGTTGATCACCTGATCCCAATAATCTGAGGCTGTGGTGAGTTAGAATTACACCACGGCACTCCTCCCTGGGCAACAGAGCAAGACCCTCTCAAACAAAAACAAAAAACTGTATCACTTAATATACTATTGTTGGTCAAGTATCAGATTTTGTTTAAAAATTAAATACTCTTTCTTTTTTTTTGAGATGGAGTCTCGCTGTGTCGCCCAGGCTGGATTGCAGTGGCATGGTCTGAGCTCACTGCAAGCTCTGCCTCCTGGGTTCGCACCATTCTCCTGCCTGAGCCTCCTGAGTAGCTGGGATTACAGGTGCCCACCACCATGCCTGGCTAATATTTTGTATTTTTAGTAGAGATGGGGTTTCACCGTGTTAGCCAGGATGGTCTCGATCTCCTGACCTCGTGATCCACCCACCTTGGCTTCCCAAAGTGCTGGGATTACAGGTAAATACTCATTTTTGCAAAGTCGTACAGCCATACAGCTCTAAGAGTCAGAAATTAACAAGGCTTACAATAAAACCCAGCAATCCCCCACCTTACCCTTCTCCACCCTGATCCCTGCTCCTTGGAGGTTACTATGTTTATGTTTTAGCTGGTTCTTCTAGATTGTGTGGAAGACAAGGATTCAGGTTGCTTACCCTCTCCCCTCCTCCTGTTGCCCACGTTTTTCTCCCCAATCCTCTCAGTATAATTATTGTGATAGTGAGGCCAGGCATGGTGGCTTGTGACTTATCCCAGATTTTTGGGAGGCCGAGGCAGGCAAATCACTTGAGGCCAGGAGTTGAAGGCCAGCCTGGCCAACACAGTGAAACCCTGTCCTACTAAAAAATACAAAAATTCGTCAGTTGTAGTGTCGCACACCTGTAGTCCCAGCTACTCAGGAGCGTGAGGCACAAGAATTGCTTGAACCTGGGAGGTGGAGGTTGCAGTGAGCTGAGATCGCATCATAAGCTGTACACACCACTGTACTCCAACCTGGGCAACAGAGGTCGACGCTGTCTCAAAAAAAAAAAGTATCGTGATAGTGGGATACATAGTACAATAGTGTATATATTTAGTATTCTTCCTGGTTTTTGGCCTAGAGCTTCTAAAACCCTTGTAATTTCCTGAGTGATAGGAACATCATTGGTTATAATATTTGGTCTTAGGTTTCAATACCTGACACAAGAGCTTCTAAGACTTTTGGAATCTCTGGGGTGATAGGAGTGTCTTTTGTATGATAATGAGATGACAGGTGGCTTCAGGCCCCTGGACAGGTTCAGGATTGGGGCTGGTTGCCAGAAAGATTAGTCATGAGTAAAGAGTTGGACATATCAGCCCCACCCCTACCTCTGGGAGGGGAGACGAGATAGGCTGGAGATTGAGCTAGTCACAGGTGGCCAATGACTTCATCATGTCTATGTTATGAAAACTCCATAAAACCCTCTAAATACTGGGTTTGGAGAGCTTCTGGTTTGGTGAACTCATTTGGTGCTGGGGAGGTGGCACTTCCAGGGACGGCATGGGAGCCCCGACCTCTCTGCCCCGTGGTGTGCCCTGTGCATCTCTTGCATTTGGCTGTTCCTGTGTTCTCTTCTTTGTAATAAACCAGTAAAAGTAAGTAAGTGCCAAGCACTTTGCGTCTGTCACCTCTCTTACTTTTTCAGCAACACTGTGTGGCGGATAATGTCCTCATGTTGCTGGTGACAAAATGAGATTGATGCCTTGAGTAACTTGCTCAAGGTCACATAATAAGTGGAATTCAAGCTCTGACTCCAAAGCCTGTGCTTTTAACCAGCATGCTGCATAGCCGCCTCTTTATTTGTTAGGATTTTTGGTGTCTTTAGGGTCTGACACCAAGTTGGTCGTTGTGGCCTAGAGCTGTTATAAGGGAGCTTTTAGCAGCCCTGCTGAGAACAGAGCCAGCACCTCCGGATTGGCAGGGCAGGGGCTGTTCCTGCTGGGACCCGCAGGCCATTCATTCCCTATGGCCCTTGGCTATCTTGCTCATCCACTCCCTCCCTCATTCAGTAGGTCCTGAGTGCCGCCTCCGTGTGGAGGAGAAGGAGGCAGCCTTCCAGCCCAGGTGGGGCCTGCAGGTACACACAGAGAGAGGCAGCTGTGCACTGAGCTGGCTGTCGGCTGGGACAGTGTGGCTCCAGAGGTGGCGATAGAATGCTCTGGGACTGCAGAGGGAGCACGTGCTTCTGAAAGGGAGGAAGGGGCAGGCACCGCAGAGGAGGTGTACGTGAGTTGGACTTTGAGGGAGGAGTTGGATTTCCACAGTGGAACCGAGCAGCTGAGGCTTTCTCAGCAGCTGAAGATCACAGCCAGCCAGCCTCAAATGTTCAGCTTTTCCTGAATTCTCTTCTTTACAACACTGCAGTAAGTTTTCGATCTCGGCTCACCACAACCTCTACTTCCCTGGTTCAAGTGATTCTCCTGCCTCAGCCTCCTGAGTAGCTGGGATGACAGGCATGCACCACCACGCCAGGCTGATTTTGTATTTTTAGTAGGGACGGGGTTTTTTCATGTTGGTTAGGCTGGCCTTGAACTCCCAACCATGAGTGATCTGCCCAACTCGGACTCCCCAACTGCTGGGTTTACAGGTGTGAGCCACCACGCCTGGCCGAGGCCATGTAATTTCTTAAGTGGAAAGATGAAGTACTTGATGAACTCAGAAGTTTGACTTCAAGGCCCTTCATCTTTCCATAACACGTGGTTCCTTCCCTGGTTGGTGGAAGTGACTGAAGAACTCAAGGAAGCTGTGTTTTGTGGAAAGAAGACCTGAGGGGTGTATGGTCTTTCCAGGCTTGGAATCTGCCATGCTGGGCTTCTGAATTGTATAGCTTGGCCATATAGAGAGAAGCCCTTCATTTAAGACTTATTCTTTGGGGGAAATAAAGGAAGGCCACCCGCATGAGACAGGCAGAGGTGATTTTCTCAGAACTGCTGTGGCAAGAGAATCAGCACCATTACTTGCGTGTGGCAGAGACTGACATGCAAGTGAGTGGCTGATGAAGAGTGGGGAAATTTCAGGATGGAAAAGAATGGCTCCCAGTGGAGGCTGTTGTGGGGACTGGAGGCAGCTGTGCAGAAGTGGGTTGTCCTATGTGATTGGTTAGGGGCGTATTTGGCTTTCTCTGAATGATCCTAACTGGAAACAGGGGCCAAAATTAGGGTGGCTGTCAGTTTTGGGTCAAGTCCTGGCCACATGGACAGAGTTGTGGTTTAGTTTCTGGGTTGTGGAGAGAGAGCAGTCTGGCTTCCTGTCTGATGTGCTAGCCTGGCTGGCCTCCTGGCTGTTGACTGTAGATAGGGGATTGGTTTCCTGGGTGGGCAGCTACAGGTTGTGGTCTGAGTTCTGTCTTTATACATATGATCAGGCATGGTCTGTTTGTATATTCAGTCCCTCATTTTTCTTGTCAGTAAAAATATCAAATGACAAATTGGATACATTGGGAACTTTTTAGATGTCTGTGTCCCCTGGAGGAAGTTTTCATGTTCACATTTAATCAGAATGAATATAAACAATTGGGCATTTATCTTAAGATTTAAAATAGGAAATCTTCAACAATACTACCTCGGCGCCATTGCCTCTCTGTCCGTCGTTAGGGAATGTGTTTTTATCCACCGCCGGCTCATCATCCACCAGTTTGTGGTTGATCCAGTTCTCTATACGTCTTGTCTTGTGTGCATGTCATTGTTTGCTAGTGTTAGCTTTCCCCTTCGTCAGTGTAGTTTATTTGTGTAGCATCTGTTGGTAGGAAGTTATTTGTGGAATTTGTGAATGGAAGGGACCTTGGAGGTCTGCTAGGTCAGCCCAGTGATTTTCAAGATAAACGGAAATACAGGGAAATGTTCCAGCTTTTTTGGTGGCAAAACCAGGAATAGAAAGCAGTGTTCTTTGTGCCACAATGTCATTGAAAGACAGCTCAATGTGGGTCTAAAATGCAGAGTAACTAACTTTCATTTATCTCTGCTTCTGACTCTTGTTATCAGACATTTTAAATTGACCTTAATGTGTTAGCAGAAATATGAAAAGTCCTGACTTGTTTACATATAAGGTACTTCTTTGCCTACTCATTTGGTTGTTTGTTTTCAACAGGATTGAAAAGACATTGTTCTAAATTGAATGTTTATGTCTCCCCCAGATTCTTGTACTGGAGCCCTAACTGCCAGTGTGATGGTATTAGGGGGTAGGACCTTTGGGAGGTGATAAGTGTTAGAGGAGGTCATGAGCCTGGGCCCTTGTCTCACAGGATTAGTGCCCTTAGAAGAAGAGAAACCAGGCCGGGTGTGGTGGCTCACACCTGTAATCCCAGCACTTTGGGAGGCCGAGGTGGGCAGATCACGAGGTCAGGAGATTGAGACCATCCTGAAACCCTGTTTCTACTAAACATACAAAAATTAGTTGGGTTTGGTGACACGTGCCTGTAATCCCAGCTACTCGGGCGGCTGAGGTGTTGCAGTGAGCTGAGATTGTGCCACTACACTACGGCCTGGTGACAGAGCGAGACTCTGTCTCAAAAAAAAAAAAAGAAAGAGAAAGCAGGCAGCTCCCACTGCCCTGGTGTGAGGAAACAAGAAGAAAGGTTGCTGTCTGCAAGCCAGGAAGAGATCCCTGTCCCGGAACTGAGTTGGCCAACACTTTGATCTTGGACTTCCAGCCTCCAGAGCTGTGAGAAATAAACTAATGTTTAAACCACACAGCCTATGGCGTTTTTTATGGTATTTCCCTATGGTATTATGGCCATCTGATTTGACTGATACAGAGATGGTTCCAGAATACTGTAGCCTGTATCTAAGTTGGTGATACCATGAAAATAAATGTGGTAGTTCATTCCTTTATATGAAGATAGCGCTGTGAGCCCAGGGCCTTTGCTCATGTCTTAGTTGAGTCTTGTTTTCTTATAATAGCTTCCTAAATTCTCTTTTCCCCCTCTAATTTATATTATATATCTGAATTAATTCATATATGGTATGATTTTATACTTCATGTTTATACAAACTTTTAGTGATTTTATTTCATTTGATTTGATTTTTGAGACATGCCCTTGCTCTGTTGCTCAGGCTGGAATGCAGGCGTACCATCAGAGCTCACTGTAACCCTAAATTCCTGGGCTCAAGTGATCCTCCCGCCTCAGCCTCCTGAGTAGCTGGGACTATAGGTGTGCTATCCTTAGCAGTCCTCTCGCCTCAGCCTCTCAAAGCACTGGATTACAGGCATGAGCCGCCACACCCAGCCCAGTGATTTTTCATTATTAAGATCAAGGACGGGTTCCCTGGCTTGGCATTCAAGGCTCATGATCAGGGCGTGATATGCAAGTTTGGGTTCAGTGTTTCCATTCCCACCATCAGCCTTGCGTTCCAGCTTCTTTCCTAAGCCCTGTTCTGAAGCCCAGCCTCAGAGCTGCACTTAGAATTTATACCTTCTCATCTCTTCATCGTCTTCGCCTATGTTCTAATCTCCATCTGGGACATCGTCTTCGCCTATGTTCTTATCTCCATCTGGGACATCATCTCCACACTTCCGCCTCTTTAAATCTTCTCTATCCTTCAAGACTTGAAATACTCATTTCCTTTACATGATCCCTACTCTGACATCCAAGCTAGAATTAATCTTTCTTCCTTTGAACTCTGATAGTGCTTAATATTTTTCATTCTTTAATTATACGGCAGTCCTGTGTGTTAGATATTCTTATTCTCCCAGTTTTTCATAGTTTCTTTGAAAATATTTGCTGTAGTCATGTATTTTGAATATGTAATGTGAGCGACATTCAAAAGGTCCTGGAGAGTGAAAGGCAGTCCTACTCCCATCACTGCCCTGTGACCACTGTTGCCAGTTTTTGTTTGTTTGTTTTTCCAAGGCAGAGTCTTGCTCTGTCACCAGGCTGGCGTGATCTCAGATCTCTGCAACCTCTGCCTCCCGGTTTCAAGGGATTTTCCTGCCTCAACCTCCTGAGTAGCTGGGACTACAGGCGTGCGCCACCACGCCCAGATAATTTTTGTATTTTTCGAAGAGACGGGGTTTCACCATGTTGGCCAGGATGGTCTGGATATCTTGGCCTCGTGAGCCACCTGCCTCAGCCTCTCAAAGTGCTGGGATTACACGCGTGAGCCACTGCGCCGAGCCTATGTGTCTTGCTTTTAAAAACACAGATGTTGGCATAAGATAAACACGGTTGTCCGCCGGTAAGTATTTAGGTTGTTCCCAACCGTTTGGATTAATCAATGCTGAGTTGTACATAATTCTTGCATATTTGCGTGAATATGTTCATAGGATGCATTGCTAGAAATGGAATTGAGGGATCCAGGGTTCTGCGCATTTTAAATTTTGATGGGTGTTGCTGGATTCCCTTCCGTTAGGGCCATACCGTTATCTCACTGTCAATGTGTAAGGGCGCCTATTTCTATTTCCTTGCCACAGTTTCTTCTCAGCTGTTTTCTTTGACATCACACACACACAAATACCCCTTGTTCCAAAAACATGGACATTTTACATATCTACTTAAAGTGTGCATACACTGATTGAAGCTCTGTGTTGCAGTGATATGTGCTGCTAGGATTGTGGCTCTGTTTCGAATCTGCTAGCCAGGCTATGGCTTTCCAGTCAGGTATTTTTTGTTTTGTTCATGCTGTTGCTGTCATTGGGCTGTGTGAATTTCCCTCCATTGCCCATCCAGATTTCCTTTCCGGTGGGCGGGCTTAGTGTCTAATCTGGCAGCCCTGTTTCCTAGTGACCTGGGCCGAGTGTCTCATTCGGCAGCCCTGTTTCCTGGTGATCTGGGCTGAGTGTCTCTTTCGGCAGCCCTGTTTCCTGGTGATCTGGGCCCCATGTCTCATCCAACAGTCCTGTTTCCTGGTGATCTGGGCCGAGTGTCTCATCCGGCAGCCCTGTTTCCTGGTGATCTGGGCCAAGTGTCTCATCCAGCAGCCCTGTTTCCTGGTGATCTGGGCTGAGTGTCTCCATGAGAAGTTGCACCCATCTTCTCCAGTAGTGCATCTTTTCACAGCAAGCAAAACATTTTCACCACGTTTCCAGTGGGACAGGCACTAGCTCTTTTCTGGGCATCAGGAGACCTGGCTTTGTTCTGGTTCAAGCAACAGCTGGTGAGTTACCAAAGACAATTCGCATCTGGCCCCTGGTCCTTTTCTTTATAAGTAGAATCACAGTCCAAGTGGGCATCACTGCCCTGGTCTCTCTGTGGTGCTGAGTGTTGTGGGGATGATGGCTAAGTGTCACGGTGCATTTCCACCACTAGGGGATTACAGGCCAGCCAAAGACACAGGAGGAAAGCTAACAGCCCCGGGCAGGTACACAGAACCAGAGGAGTTTGGAAGGGTGGTTCCAAGCTCCTTGGTGTGATTGATGTGATCACAATAAACATTTTATCTCTAAGTCTTGGACCGTTGGACCAAGAGAAGAGAGAGCTGGTGTTGAGTTGTAGTGAGAGATGCGTGGTTCCTGTACCTGCTGAACCTGGCTGGGACTCAATTCCATTGAGTCCCATTCCATTTAACCTTCTGTTTCCACCTTTTTCATGCTCCTGCTTGTTTCTCCAGAAAAAAATGCAATAAATTCCTTTCAAAAACTTTACAAAAGCCATAGACGCTTATTGAAAATAGTTCAAATGATATGGAAGTCAGAAAGATAGTGAGTGTTTTTCTGTTGTGTGTTTGGATGAATGTATCTTTGGGGTAGTCACTATTAACACTGGGTGTATTTCCTTCCAGATCTTTTCCAGTGTGCCTACAAATGTGTATGTACACACTGTAAAAAACAAAATAGTACCTGATCAACATTGAGTTCCCCTATTCTCACTGCGTAGTCGGCATGGACATCATTTCATGGTGATACGATGAGGCCGGATCGACTCCTTTTGTTCGCTGGAGTGGCAGGTAATAATAGCTACAGATAACTCACCTTCAGTGGGCATTTACCATGTGACAGGGTCTGTGCTCCAGGCAGGCTACATGAAGTGGGTCTTAAGGCTTTTTACAACAATGCTATGGGTGAACACAGTAATTGTTAACATTTTGCAAATGATAGAATTGCAGTAGAGAGAAGCAAAGCTGCTTGCTCAAACTCATGGCACGATTCCTGAGAGAGAGAGAGAGAGAGAGAGAGAGAGAGAACACTTTTAAAACAGTTGTTGTTATAGTCAGTTGATTTATGATCATTTCAAGAAATAGTGCATTCAGTGAATACATTTCAGGGTCTGGTACAGTCTGGGAGCTGGTTCTGAAAATGCTCTGCGCTAGAGGTAAGGGAGCGATCCATTGGCCCTGGGCTCCTAGTGCAAGGAGGGAGGTCCCGGGGAGAGGGGGCATGGAGAGGAGGTCTCTGAACAAACCTTGCAACATCCATTTCTGCTGAGTCTGGTCCGAGGTCTGGTTCTTGACATGTACACTTTTCAGAGATACTTGGTTTTGATTTTTATCATGGCTCAGCTGAGCAGCCATGGTTGCAAACTGCCTGGAGATGTGGTCTGGCAGGCCAGTGCTATGCCCATCCCTCCCGCTCCTGCAGGAGGGGAGTCATCCTGGGACTAGAGGGCTTCGCCTGTAATCAGCTATCTCATAATAAGTGGATTTGATGCTGGGTTCGCTAGGTCAGGAAATTTCCCATTTAGAAGGAAAACTGATACTTGTTTTTGGGTTTTGCTGAGGAGCCACAGGGTTTAGAGCAGGGACTGGAAGTTTGTTGAGACACACGTGAGTGCACTCAAACATCTTCCATGAAACGTGGAAATAAAGACAGTGTTCCAGAGAGGACCCTGGCTTTGGGATATAAATATTTCTGTAACAGAATGGCACTGGCTGTCTGCTGTATTTTTTTCTCTGCTATTTTGGCAAGTTTTATTTGGGTGTGTGTCTCCTGTACAGAAGGTATGACATCAGTTTTTGCCACCAAGTATTTACAGCCGTTGGTACCTCCTGTGTGGGTCACTTTTGTGCCGTGGTTTCTTTGGGGAAATTGTAGGTCTCCTACCCAAAGCACATTGCCCATTTCAAGGTGCTCCTGGTTTCTGAACACCTGTGGCAGTGCCTTCCATGTGGGTGAAGCCAGCAGAGAAAGTACCCCTCCCCAGGAGGTGGGGACTGGTGATTTCCTGAGTGAGGAGGCCGGGGATGAGCCCTGGACTAGAACTTGTGTCCGGCTGCTTTTCCTTCCCCTCCTCTCCGTCCTATTTTGCCACCATCCCCACTTTTGAAAAATTTCTTATTAAAAATTAAGCAACTATTTTGGTTTCCTTTATTCGCTATTCCTTGCTAATCGTACGCAGAGTGAGCCTGGGACAGTGGAAAGGAAAGTTGCACTTAGCTTCAGATGATCCTACCAGTCCCGCATTGAAGGGTTTCTGCCAGGCGGCATTGTCAAGTGGCGTTGTGGAGGTTCTCCTTTCAGTCCTCAGCATTAACCAACAGAGGCAGGTGGTACTTATTCCTGGTTAATGTTGAGGAAGTTGAGCTCAAATTGGCTAAGGGAACTTCCCAAAGTCACATAGGAAGTAGCAGAGTAGAACCAAACACAGATTGTCTCTGAATCAGGCAGGTTGTCAGATTCCAAAATGGGCTCTTAATTTTTGGAGGTCAAAAAGCTGAACAGACACAGATATTTCTTTTTTCTTCTTCTTCTTCTTCTTCCTTTTTTTTTTTTTTTTTTTTTTTTTTTTTTGGCGCTAGGGTTTCGCTATGCTGCCTAGGCTGGTCTAGGCTCAAGCTGTCCTCCTGCCTTAGCGTTCTGAGTGCTGGGCTTACAGGTTTGTGTCACCACACCCAATAAAACAGACATTTCTTTAAAGAAGACATACAAATGGCCAAAAAATATGTGAGAAAAATGCTCAGTATCACTTATAATCAGAGAAATGCAAATCAAAACCACAGTGAGGTATCATCTCACCTGTTAGGATGAGTATTATCAAAAAGACAAAAAATAGCAAGTGCTGGTGAGGCTATGGAGACAAGGGAGCTCTTACACACTGTAGGGGGGTGTGCACTAGAGCAGCTGGCTGGGCGCGGGGCGCACGCTGACATCTCAGCACTTTGGGAGGCCGAGGCGGGCAGATCACCTGATGTCAGGAGTTTGAACCAGCCTGGCCAACATGGTGAAACCCCATCTCTCCTAAAAACACAAAAATTAGCTGGGAGCGGTGGATCACACCTGTAATCCCAGCACTGTTGGGCAGCTGAGGTGGGTGGGTCACTTGAGCCCAGGAGTTCAAGACCAGCCTGGCCAACGTGGTGAAACCCCATCTTTACTAAAAAATACAAAAATTTACCAGGTGCAGTGGTGGGCGCCCATAATCCCAGCTACTCAGGAGGCTGAGGCATGAGAACTACTGGAACCCTGGAGGCGGATGCTACAGTGAGCAAGCCGAGATTGCACCACTGTGTTCCAGCCTGGGTAACAGTGAGACTCTGTCTCGAAGAGAAAAAAAGAAAAAGAGTAAGAGTAAGCTAGGGCACCCACTATGGCAAACAGTATGGAGGTTCCTCAGAAAACTGCAAATGACTTCACAGTGTGATCCAGCAGTCCCACTACAGTGTAGATACCCAAAGAAAAGGAAATCAGTGTCGGAGGGGCATCCGCACCTCTATTCCTACAGCACTGTTCACCATAGCCAAGATAAGGAATCAGCCTCGGTGTCCAACAGCAGATGATGGATAGAGAAAATGTGGTATTTATACACAGTGGAGTACTATTCAGCCATAACACAGGAAGAAGTCCTGTTATTCTCAGCAACATGGATGGAACTGGAAGATATTATGAAATAAGCCAGGGACAGAAAGTTACACAGCACATGTTCACTTATGTGGAAGGCAAAAAGGAGTGGATCTCATGGAATTTGAAAGTAGACAGAGGATCCTAGAGGGTGAGAAGGGTCGGGGAAGAGGCAGATAGGGAGAAATTTGTTAAAGAATACAAAATTATAGCTGGATAGGAAAAAGTTCTAGTGTTCTATAACATAGGATGACTATAGTTAACAAGAATATATAGTTTCAGGCTGGGTGTGGTGGCTCATACCTGTAATCCTAGCACTTTGGGAGGCTGAGGTGGGTAGATCACCTGAGGTCAGGAGTTTGAGACAAGCCTGGCCAATGTGTAGAGAAACCCCATCTCTACTAAAAATGCAAAAATTAGCCAGGCATAGTGGTGGGTGCCTTGTAACCCCAGTTACCAAGGAGGCCGAGGCAGGAGAATAGCTTCAACCTAGGAAGCAGATGTTGCAGTGAGCTGAGATCACACCACTGCACTCCAGCCTGGGCAACAGAGCCAGACTTTGTCTCAAAAAAAAAATATATATATATATATAGTTCCAGATAATTGGAGAAAGGGCATTGAACGTTCCAACAGAAAGAAATGATAAATGTTTGAGATGGTGGACATGCTAATTATGCTGATCACATACATTACATGTATTATAACATCACTCTGTGTACTTCATACATATGTATAGTACACAATTATGTGTCAATTAAAAAAGAAAAGCTGAACTTAGATTGGAATGGCTATGAAGTAGCTAGCTTTTTCATATTTTTGATATAGACCCTAGGCATTTATTTTAAGTAAACTACAGTTGGCTTCAGGAAGTGTTTAGTATTTGAATTGTAGCCTTGCATTTTATAATACGGAGAAGTAAAACTGTAGGCTTGCTTTAGATACAGTCACAGGGGTTTGCCGTGATGACTTTTTTATGTAATAAGGGGGAAATGTACCTTAATTAATAGGCATATATGATCATTTTTCTCCCTCGTACACATTTTTAGTTGTTGTCCAGGCGTTGTGATACTTATGTAAACAGTATGCGATACCTTAGGGAGGAATCAGAATTTTAAGGTAAGAATACTTAGAGTTATATATGTTTCAACCTTTCAAACTGGACATTTTACATGTCCATTATATAACTGTAATTAAATTTTCAAAAAGACAATGTGTGTCTTTAATATGGGTGATGCTCTAGCTTTTTTTTTTTTTTTTTTGGAGACAGGGTCTCACTTTCTCCCAGGCTGGAGTGTAGTGGTGCGATCACGGCTCACTGCAGCCTCAGCCCCATAGGCTTGAGAGATCCTCCCACCTCAGCCTCCCAAGTAACTGGGACCACAGGTGTACAACACCATGCCCAGCTAATGTTTAAAATATTTTGCAGAGATAGGGCCTCCGTCTGTTGCTCAGGCTGGTCTGGAATTCCTGGATTCAAGTGATTCTCCTGCTTCATCCTCCCAAAGTGCTGTGATTACAGGCATGTGCCACTGCCTGGCCCCATATAAGTGGGATGATGACTTGAGCCTAGGAGTTCCAGACCAGCCTGGGGAACATGGCACAAGACCCTGTCTCTACAAAAACTAACAAAATTAACTGGTCATGGTGGCACCTGCCTGTGGTCTCAGCTACTCCAGGAGGCTGAGGCAGGAGGATAACTTGAGCCCAGGAGTCGAGGCTGGAGGATAACTTGAGTCTAGGAGTCGAGGCTGCAGTGAGCTCTGATCCTGTCTTTGCATTCCAGCCTGGCTGACAGAGTGAGACCTTGTCTCTTAAAAAAAAGTTACTGGCTACCTGATTATTCATAGGAAAAAAACCTGAACTCTGATCGAAACCTCATACCTCGTACAAAAATTAACTCAAAATGGATCATGGACTAAAATGTAAAATGCAAAATAAAGATGAAAAGAGGAGCTAGAGACTGGGAGAAACTATTTGCAAACCACATGTCTGATGAAGGACTCATATCTATAATATATAAACAACTATCCAAATTCAGCAGTGAAACCAAGTCATCTAGTTTGAAAATGAATAAAAAACCTGAAGAGACATTTCAGATAACATATAAGCTCATGAAAAGATGTTCAACATCATGAGCCATCAGGAAAATGCACACTAAAGCCACGTCACTACACACCTATCAGAATGCCTAAAATAAAAAGTAGTAACAAGAGCAATGCTGGTGAGGATGCGGGGAAACGGAATCACTCACACTTGGCTGGTGGGAATGGAAGATGGTACAGCCATTCTGGAAAACAGCTTGACAGTTTCTTAAAAAACTAAACCTGCAATTGCTGTAGGAGGCAGCACTCACATTCACGGGCAGTTATCCCAGAGAAATGAGGACTTATGTTCACACAAAAACCTATATGTATCTGTTCATAGCAGCATTATTTATAAAGTCTAGAAACTGGACACAGCCCGGAGACTGCTCAGCAGGTGAATGGTTAAACAAACTGATGCACCCAGGCCCCAGATACCACTCTGCAGTAGTTAATGACGTCCTTGTTCATCAGTCTTTCAACCTGGAAACCACCATCATGCTTAATCCCCTTTTTTCCATCCTGGGACTGAGTGGACTTCATTTTGCATTTCTTTCTAATGCATTTTCCCTCTGTCCTTTCTGCTTGAGCCTCATGCCTCATTGGAACCATTGTAAGAGCCACCGAATTGTTTCTCTGCCTCATCATGGAATCCTTTCTACACTTCATGCCCCGCATTGCCATTGGAACAATCTTTCCAAAACATGAACAAACTAACTTAAAAGAAATATCCCAGGTAGCCTTCCAAATAAGTACAAGCTTTCTGTTAGAAGTTTGACGTCTTGTCTATAGGGAACCTCAGGACTGTAGAGAGACAGATTTGCTGTCTGCATTTTAAGATCAGGCAGAAATCCCTGGAGGGGCCCATGTGGAATAGTGGCACAAATACTCGTTCTAGAATCAGAAGCCCTCATATCCTGGTTCTAACACTAGCTGGATGTTCTTGGGAAAGTTTTGGTTTCAAACCTCAGTATGAGGAAGCATCATCAAGGGATCACACAAGGCTGCTGGGAGGAGCAGATGAGGGCCATGGTGAACATGCTGTGTAATCCGTGAAGCACGTCGTATGTGTGAGAAGTGGAGCTGTGTGGATAGCGGTTCTGGAATCATTGTATGAAAACGATGGAAAGCACATTCGTAGTTCTGCCTGATGATACCACTGGGCACCTGGGTTGTACACGCCTGCAACATGGGTGAGGCCCGGGTCAGTACAGCTCACAGTTTGGTTTTCATGCAGTTAGAAAGGCCCGAGAGGACCCTTCCCCCCTCCAGCTGTAGGAAGGAGGTGGCTGTCTCCTGCTTATATTTGGTGGGATTGTCTGTGGCTCCTTGAGGACAGGAATGCAGGGAGTGGGGGAAGAAAGCCGGCCTGACTGCTCGCTAGTCAGCCTTCCCCCAGGGAAGAGTGGAGGGGTCATTTCGTGGTAACTTGCCAAGTCTTTCTTAACCCATCTGCTCTTAGAAATGACCAGCATGACAAGTAAAAGACCCATTAGAGACAGATGGGCTGTGTGTCCCGTGCGTTTATGGCTTTGTGGTCTCAGAGCTGCCAGAACTCGATAGCTTTCTGGGGAATGCTGGGTCAGCCAAGGGGCTGAAAATAGTGAGAGGAAGAAAATTCCCCCTCGCTGCTCTGGTCTGGGAGTGATTAGTGAGTAGAGCGGCATGGAGGGCCCAGCCGTGGGGTCCCTCTCAAGCACACCCTCACTGCAGTGGGAACGCGGGTCTCAACCTCCCTTGGCCTCCGTGATTTTTGTCTGTCACATACTCACCTCCAGCAGGGATGTCTATGGTGATGAGATGAGGGAGCATCGTAGCACATGTGGCACTTAGTAGGCTTGTGGTGAGTGGACGCCGGCATCAGTGGAACAGGAGACTGGGCGCTGCGTGTGGACGCACTCACGTACTGGTGGCATGGGTGGACAGAGGAGAGAGGGACGCTCTGCAGTTCTCCTTTTGGTCTGTCACCCCCGCTGTTGTGAGCAGAATCCGGGAGTGTATTCTGTTGCCCCAGTCAACTTGGTAGGCTGATTGCTCAATTTTCTGCTTCCACTTTTGATTTCTTAAGAATGGGAAAACGAATACTTCAGATACTTTTCTGGTTGATGCTATACATTCCTTGATATCAGCTTAATGCTTTTTAATTTCTATGTATTTTGGATGTTGGAGCTTGCCTGACATCTGTGCTTTTATGTCTCAACCTCTCGCGTAACTGTTGGCCACACCAGAACCAGAGAGAAGTGAGTAGACCGATTGGTAGCAGGGCTAGGACTGGAATTCCCCAGCCTTTTGGCACCCAGCTGGCTCTGTTTTCTGTATTGCACTGCTCTTCTCTATTTCGACCCCTGTTAGGACAGTGGATGTGAAATGTAGCCGGGCGCTTTTGGGGGTGTGCTAGGAGTGTGGCAGATGCCTCAGACTGGCATTTTCCCCTGATTCTGAATTCTCATGGCTCAGAGTCAGTCTCTAGGCTACTGACTGGGAAGATGCAGGAAGTTGTTTTGTATGACAAACTATGCCAGGGCATTTTTTTCACCCGGCAATTTGTTTGGTTTGGACTGGAATAAATCTCTGATCTTGGTTTCTTTGTCTATATTATTAGGGAGTGGAGCCTGACTTGTTAACTTAGCCCAATTCATAGTGCTTAGAATCTCAGTGAGTGTGTGTTGAACTGAGAGGAAGTGTGAGAGCATCTTGGACAGTGGTTTGCAAACCTAGCTGCATCTGGGGGGCTGTGAAAAAAGCATGTGTGCTTACTCCAGACCAGTTGAAATAGAATCTGCAGGAATGGAGCCTGGGCAGGTATAGTGCTGTTAAAAACCCCCAGGTGGTTCTGATATACTGTAAAGGTTGAGTAAAGGTTGAGATGCCCTGATCCACAGTGAATTGGAGTCCTGGATCATAGACATGCCTTATGCTTTCACCAGCTTAGAATGGTTCTTGTGCTTTAGAACTGTGAAAAAGTGTTATGCAAACAAATGTGGAAACAGCCTAAATGTCACATCCTGTTATTACCTGTCATGAAGTATATTTACCAGTTACTCACTCTACTCTGATCTCTACCCATTCCACCTTTTCTTCATGGAAAAATAATTTGACAGTTGGTTATGTAGAACCAGAGTAAGTCTAGTTTGATTGGCGGGAAACGATTTTGGGTATGAAGTACTCTTTAGGCATTTATTGAACTCTTGTTTGTACCACCGCTGTGCTGGACAGTTTATAAATATTACTTCTTTAAACAAGGCCTATGGAGTCAGGCTGCCTGGGTTTTGCTAACTAGCTGTGTCATTTGGGGCAACTTTTTAAGCTTATATAAACCTGACTTTCATCTATGAAATGGGATGACAGGGGGTCATGATCATCTCACAGGATCATGCAAATGTGTGTGTAAAGTGCTTAGTTTGGTGCCTAACACATAGTAACTACTCAGTAAAGTTATTATTACACCATCATCATCATATTTAAATGTAAATATTAAGAGCTAATAAATTTGTAAAAGGTACTATACCCTTACCCCTTGAACCAAAGACTACTTTAGTTTTACGTGGTTGGGTTTATTTATCACTTAAATATTGGCCTCTTGAATACCTTGAATTTCAATTGAACGTAACCAGAGGATTTCATAATTGGACCGTTGCCTCTGGAAGTTGGAGCTTTGTTTGTTTGTTTGGTTTCACTTCCTACACTAAGCATATGGCTGTGCACATCTTTATGATGACTTTTGGTACTGGGGAATCAAAGCTTCATTCGCTTTTTGGAGGAGATGACCTTATGCTGTATGAAGCACTCAGACTTCGTTAACTATGTACCATCCAGACAAGACCAGGTGCTTCCCACGGCAGCCTGTCCTTTTCTTATCTCTCTCATCAATCTAGCATGTTCCTTCTATTCCTCTTTATATTAGAACTTCTCTTTGAACAAGGAATGTTGTTTTGTCACTGCTAGGTCCCCAGCAATTAGTAATGCCTAGCACATACTAGGTGCCTCCTGAATGTTAATAGGTGATAATCTAGCAGTACACAAGATAAATCCGCAGGTTGAGATTTAAGCTGTGTGGTATGAAGGCTGCATTGACAAACTTATTAAATCAATTTTGTTAATACAAGTTTAACATATCTTAGTAACTGACTTAGTTCAGGAATCATTTGCTGAGTGTCTTCTAGGCCAGACACTGGGGACAGAAAGGTAATAATATATGATCCCTGCCTCATGTGCAGGAAGTCTAGTGCGATGGACAGATGCGTGCTAATGGCTGCCATGGAATACAGTGAGTATTAGATAAAGGGGCACCCTGTGTGCCCTTGGAGCATAGAGCAGGGCTTGTGTTCTGGGAACATGGGCTCCATGTGAAAACACAATTTAAATTCTCTTTTTTCTTTCGTTTTTTTTTTTTTTTTTTTGAGACAGAGTCTTGCTCTGTGGTCCAGGCTGGAGTACAGTGGTGTGATCTCGGCTCACTGCAACGTGCTCCCCCCAGGTTCAAGCGATTCTCGTACCTCAGCCTCCCGAGTAGCTGGGATAACAGGTGTGTGCCACCACGCCTGGCTAATTTTTGCATTTATAGTAGAGATGGAGTTTCACCATGCTGGCTGGGCTGGTCTTGGACTCCTGACATCAGGTGATCCTCCCGCCTCGGTCTTCCAAAGTTCTGGGATTATAGTCATGTATGTATTCATCCTTTTAAATATCTGCGGGTAGCATTTAACTTTAAATGGGTACTAATTAAACTATTGAATGACTTTAGTATGGATTGAATGACTTTGCTCGGGCCTCGTTTTTAATTTCCTTCATTAGAGAGAAAAAAAAAAATGCAGGTTGAATATCCCTCATCCAAACTTCTTGGAATCAGAAGTGTCTCAGATTTTTTTCCTTTTTTGGATTTTTGAATATTTGCATTATACCTGCTGGTTGAGCATCCTGAATTCAAAAATCCAGAGTCTGAGCTGTTCCAATGAACATTTCATTGAGCATCACCTCGACACTCAAAAGTTGAGGATTTCAGAGTTTCCAGTTAGGGAGACTCATCCTGTATGGGTGCTGGGTTGTTGCAGGAGTTTTGGACCAGAGGTTGGGTGACTAGGCTTTGGTTTTCGCTTTGTTATTAAACGGGCTGTTTTATTCCATAATCTCAGCTTTAGATCCCCCGGTTGTCAAAGAAGGGAACGGGCCATCTGATGTTTAAGGCCTCTGTTAGTTCTGACTTGGAGACACCTGGCTTCCGTTCATCTTCCTTAGGAGTGGACAAAGAATATGGGAATTTTGAAATCGTTAATCAACATCTACAGGGTCATTGCAGCCTGGTTTTGGGTAAGGTCATCTTTAGTGAGCCCAGGGAGAAACAGTGGTTTAGCTGTCAGCTGAGAGGGGTAAGCGGTCCTATTAATTTTCCTCTGTGTTAGTGAAAGCATTGTTAAGTGTCACAGCGTTAGTGGAGCTGGCTGGAAAGAGGAGGGGAACTCACTGTTACAGGTTATATTGAATGTCTTTTCAGTCACTAAATGCTTTTTATGATATGTTTTTCAGGATTTCAGTGTTGTATGATTTCTCTGGGTTAAGCACAGGAAATTTAACATCAGCAAAAAAGAATGCTCTTTCTTTTTTTTTCCTTTGAGATGGAGTTTCGTTCTTGTCGCCCAGGCTGGAGTGCAATGGCATGATCTCAGCTCACTGCAACCTTGGCCTCCTGAGTTCAAGCGATTTTCCTGCCTCAGCCTCCCGAGTAGCTGGGATTACAGGTTCCCACCTGCATGCCTGGCTAATTTTTGTATTTTTAGTACAGATGAGGCTTTGCCATATTGGCCAGGCTGTTCTTGAACTTCTGACCTCAGGTGATCCTCCTGCCTCGGCTTCCCAAATTGCTGGGATTACAGGCATGTGCCGAGATGCCTGGCCTTGAATGTTCTTTCTATGGGAATTTACAAAAGCCAGCTTTTGAGTCTAGTGGCAGAAAACCTCTTCATTGTTTAGCTGTGCGGTGAGCTTGGAGGGCTTCAAGCCCAGCTGAAAAAGCTGTAGTATTCTATGTCAGTTGGCTGTCTTGGAGAACTTAATGAGCACTGGACTGGAGTGATACTGTCAGAGTTCATGAGCGGTTTGAGGCTCTCAAAGCCTAGATACTGCGGTTGCCCAAATACATCAGCTGGACTCACTATTTCTCTCGGGAGTCGGGGGGTGGAAAATGCTGTGGTCTTAACTCTGCTCTTAATTTTACAGTGCTGTTATTAATGGTAAGAATGATTTCATACGTTTGCATTTTGCTTCGTAATTCACAGAGAATTTTAAAATCTGTTATCTGATTTTATTCCCTCAGCAGTTCTGTGAAAAAGGTAGAGCACTTTCATATCTTCTGTTTTTCCATGATTCTCTTGTGGCTCACAGAAGCTAAGAGCCTTCACCAAGGTGAATGAGTTGCAGAGCTGGGAGTAGAGGCTCAGGCTTCTAGTGACCCTGTTTCTTCCTTGATAGCTTGCCCTGGTGGCGCTATGCTCAGGTAATTGCGCATGCTCGGTTTGGTCTTTTGTAAATCCCTGCCTCATTTCGGGGGAAGTTCTTGGGAGGTTTCTATTCATTTTGGAGCATTTAAGTATTTTGTCCTCTCTCCCTCTTCCCAGATGCATGGGCATTTCTGCAGGCCCCCAGGCTGGCTCTTTTGCGTGGGGGCGTCTCCTGTCTCCACGTTGCTTGCACGCCCCGGGGCCCCCTCGTGCCTGCCTCCACACTGCAAGCTGTTTGATAAATGTTACTAAGTCAGCATCGTTGTTTTCTAGAAATGGGACGGGGTATGGATGGCACGTTCTTTTCTGTGTGAAGTCTGCGATTGTATCATTCTGCCTTCCCCGTGTGTGCTCCTTGAGGGTGTCGCTGTGCTGCGGTCATCTGTGTTCCCTAGGGTGCCTCCCTTGGAGTTCGGGCGGTAGTAGACATGCAGTCAGTGTTCACAGCCTGAATGAGAGGAAGGCCAACAGAGCCATTAAATCTGGAAAATGACAAGTGAGGGAAAGGAATTTTTATTGAAGGCATGTGAAAAAGAAATCTTTTTAGAAAAGTTGACCTGTTTCTCAACTGGAGTTGAATTTCAGCTCAGAAAAGCAACTGTGTGCCCAGAGGGCTTTGGGATTTCAGTTTGTGACAGATGAATTGAATTTGTTGTTGTATGAATGTATTATCCTTTTGTGGTTTTATTAGGCCTTTCTCCCAAAAGGAATCGATTTTTCTATAAAAGTCAAACTTCCTTTTTGAGAAGTGTAACACTAATTGTATGGGATGGTCTCCCAAAAGATTACCTGCCAGGAACCAAACACACTGCCTGAGACTCACGGCCCCTGGTTTCTGCCTGTGCAGCTGCAGGGCAGAGAGGCACGCTCGAGCTGAAATCAAGACGTGTGTCTGCATCTTCTCTTTCTTGACTGCTGTTTTGTCTCTGAGCTGGCCTGCTTTCAACGTCTAGGAGCTTGGTGGGTGTAGACACATTACGGTATGGAGGAGGGATATGGTGTTGCCACAGCCAGGAGACTGGCTGAAGTCTCTGTTCTCTTCCTGCTCACTGCTCTGACTTTGTATGAGTCACATTTGTAGGGCTGTGCACAGCGGCTTACACCTGTAATCCCAGCACTTTGGGAGGCCGACCTGGGAGGATGTCTTGAGCCCAGAGTTTGGAACCAGTCTGGGCAACATGGTGAAACCCCATTCCTACAAAAAATAAAAATTAAAAAATTAGCCAGGTGTGGTGGCTCCTGCCTGTAATCCCCGCTACTGGAGAGGCTGAGGTGCGAGAATCACTTGAGCCTGGGAAGTCGAGGCTGCAGTTAACCATCATCACGCCACTGCACTCCAGCCTGGTCAGAGCAAGACCTTGTCCCCAAAAAAACAAACAAACAAACAAACAAAAACCCATTTGTAATAGTGGCAGTAGTTAACTTTTGAAAGTTTGAAGAAAAGTTTCTAAATAACCTGTGACCATGGACAACTTACTTAGCCTTTCTATGCCTCAGTTTCCTCATCTATGAAAAATGAGAGAATATGGTACTGATCTTACAGGATTTCAATGAGAACTAGACGAGATCAAACTCAGAGCCTGGCACCTCGTGAGTGCACACTCAATGTTATTATTTCAACATTTTAGAGGAAAAAGAATGCTAATGGGTCACTATGGCTAAACATAGTCTATCACTGGTGTTACTCATGCTATTGGAAGGAAGTTGAATTCCATATAGATAGTGTGATGGAGAAAGTATTTTGGGCATTGGCAGTATTGATTCAAAGAACAAAGGATGTGTCTGTCCTGTGTGGAGAGCCGTTTCCGCTTGTTTCTTTAAATGCTATGGGAAAAGCAGTGGACCCTGTGCTCTCTGCCGGACAGCTTCAGTCTCCGAGTATTGATTTGGCCAATTGTCGCTCGCTGTCATCATGGCAGCAGCAGTGGAAGGGACAGCTTGTCTTGATTTGCATTTTTGGGTGTTTGTGCTATTTATAGACAATTAAGACTTGGAAGCCTGTTTATGGCAAGCTGGCAAATTCAGCAAAACATGGAAAAACCTGTTAGCAGAGTTTGCACGTGTGCGGGCACAGAGCAGCCAAATAAACACACACGTTTTCCTGTATTTTAAAACCCTCTGAAAAAAAAAAAAAAAAAAAAGACATTAAACCATTGCCCAGATGGCTTATAGAGCTAGAGCTTTTTCCTTGAAGTACATGAGTATGGCTGTCAGACATCTGAAACCCGAAACCATCTTAAAACATCATTTGGATGCTACCCCCTCTCCGCCCTTTTTTTCCATTTGTAAGGGACAAGGATGCAGGAAGGAAAGTATTAGTTTACAAAGGCTTTTGTTACAATTAATCGTTCATGTTCTTTCTTTCGGTATCTTATTCTCTGTTTACATTTTTTTTTATTTTTACATTTTTTGAGACAGAGTCTTGCTCTGTCACCCAGGCTGGAGTGCAGTGGCATGCTCTCAGCTCACTCCAACCTCTGCCTCCCAGGTTCAAGTGATTCTTGTGCCTCAGCTTCCTGAGTAACTGGGATTACAGGTGTGTCCCACCACATCCAGCTAATTTTTATGTTTTTAGTAGAGACAAGGTTTCACTGCGTTGGTCAGGCTGATCTTGAACTCCTGAACTCAGGTGATCTGCCTGCCTCAGGCTCCCAAAGAGCTGAGAATACAGGTGTGAGCCACCGCGCCCAGCCGCTGTTTCCATTTTGTAACACTAGTGTCACCCCAGTGTAGGGTGGCTAGGGGTATTCTTCTTTCCTGTTTCCTGGTGTATTTTCCTCTACAGCGTTGATCACTCTTTAACATACTTTTTGGTTGTCTGTCTCTACCTACAAAAATATATGTTCGCTGTTATATCACCAGTGCCTGGCACGTAGATAGTCAGTCAATATTTGTTGAATGAATGAATGAATGAATGGGCTGAAAGAACCTTCTTCTTCTTTCTTCTGTCACTTCACACCATATGCTTTTGGAAAATGCTATATGAACAGGGATCGTAAGCAGCAGAGGTTACACACATGGCTGTGGGATAGCCCATCATCCTCAGATACTTGTCTGGAAGGAGGTGGAGTACATGAGTAGAAATGATACAAGATAACTTCTTCAGGAAATCAGCCAGGTGTCACAACTTTTCACATAGGCGTGTGATGTTAGTGTATGTGTGTATGAAGAGCTGTCGTGGCCTAGAATCACGGGCCTTTAGATCCCTTGTACAGATAGAAAAGTAAAGGCGGAGGCCCAGGAATGCTGTAGGCCACCGAGGTAGAGTCCCTGTCTATCCTTCTCAGTGTCCGGTCACTTCTCAGTGCACTCCCCTCTTTACTGCTAAAGCCACTTTCCTTGACTCTGAATGTGTAACCACAAGGGAGAAAATGTACTCCAGGCTCACAATTTGTGGAGAAAAAGCCCAGCACCTAAAATAATGTTCACGAAGTTTGTTCCTGGAAAACGTGGCCATTTCTATCATATCTTTGAATTTCCCTCTTTCTCATACATTTTATAAACAAGACAGTAGAAGGAGATTCGTGAACAGCCACTTTAGAACAAGGGGGAAAAAATCAAACCTAGAACATTCCAGTTTCTGTTTTCTTCTCAGTTTAGGGCTGAGGCACTTTAGCTTCCTGTCTAAGGGACTACTCAAATCTGATTAGAAGCCATTGTGGGCTGGTAATTATCCGTAATTTTAGGAAGACAGATGCAGCACCAACTCTGTTCTCTGATAGTAGGCTTATGAATTTTAAATTTGCATGGCAGGAGAATCAGATGGTGAGGTGGGATAAGCGTTCAGATGCTTGGTCATTGATAGCTTTTTACTTCCACGTATCACATGGGGATTTGGGACTCGGGAAGCCCGCTGAGAACTGATGACTATCTGTCCCCTGAACAGCTGGGGTCTTTTTCATCCTGAGCTCAGAAAGATCGCTCCTACTGCAGCCAGGGAAGACAGGTTGTTGACTGGTTAGAAATCATGGCAGGTTATTTTCTCCACCCGCAGTTCGCAGTTGAAACGCAGAGCTATCAAAAAGTTGTCTTCTCTGTTGTATTTCAAATCTGAGTGTTTAAAAATTATTTAAGCAAATTAAGCATTTCTTTAACGGTAGTTGTGTGTGTTCTTGATGCGAATGAGAGGTGCATTCCCTTGTAAAATCTCTGGGACTTTATAGGAGTATGTGAGCCTTAGAACAGAAGTTGGTTTTCTAGATGATCACGTAAATATGATGCTGAGCACTAGACAAAGATGTTGATTGAAGCGATTTAAAAAAATTTTTTCTGAGTTCAGATTTTACACCAATATTTAGAAAATCAGCAAAAGAACTTGGAGGAATGTTCTCAGGCATCCAGTTCAGCCCCCTGCGCACATTGTCATAAAATCCGAGTGTGTGTACAGGGAGACGCATTCCTTTCTGTTCTCATCACTGGTCCTTTCCTGGCTCTGCACCTGCCTGTCATGCGCGTCCGTGCGAAGAGACCACCAAACAGGCTTTGTGTGAGCAATAAAGCTTTTTAATCACCTGGGTGCAGGCGGGCTGAGTCCAAAAAAGAGAGTCAGCGAAGGGAGATAAGGGTGGGGCCGTTTTATAGGGTTTGGGTAGGTAAAGGAAAATTACAGTCAAAAGGGGGTTCTGTGGCGGGCAGGAGTGAGTGTCACAAGGTGCTCAGTATGGGAGCTTTTTGAGCCAGGATGAGCCAGGAAAAGGAATTTCACAAGATAATATAATCACTTAAGGCAAGGACTTCATTTTCACTTCTTTTGTGGTAGAATGTCATCAGTTAAGGTGGGACAGGGCATTTGCACTTCTTTTGTGATTCTTCAGTTACTTCAGGCCATCTGGGCATATACGTGCAAGTCACAGGGGATGCGATGGCTTGGCTTGGGCTCAGAAGCATGACATTGCCCTCTTCCCGACCTTCCCTACCTTTTCCCTCCTGTGCGGTTCTCTCACAAAGTGAATGGCCTCAGCCACAGCTTCTCTGCAGCTGCATCAGACTGTGGCGACAGGAGTGGTGGCTCCTGCAGGGCCGGCTGTCCCCACGGAGCCCAGTCTTGCTTGCGGCTGGAACCTGGTCACCATTTGCACCGAAAGTATGTAATTCTACAGAATGAGAGCCAACATGCTGGGAATGGAGGTGTCTTTATCACGGTGCTCTGCATATTTTAATCTTGGGTAGAAAGTATGGAAAAGTATGTGATACCTGTGGTTTGATGTCAGAAGGACATTGTGAACTTGATGTGGACTGAGAATGTTCAGGTGCAACAGGCACCCCGGCTTCATTAAATGAGACTTCCCCACCTCCCTGCCAGGCATGCATAGGTGTATGGCCACATCTTATGTGTCATCCTTATCTAGAGTGCGCCTTGTCATGCTTAAAGTTACATGATGATATTCTGCCTCATAGAGTAGGTCCCAAACCGCATTCAACACAGAAATATACTCTTGCTATTATACATAGAAAGGGCTTTCATATACCAAGCGGGAGAGCAGTCCTAAAATCTGGGCTGGAATCACAGAAGGAAGGTTTGGGAAGCAACAGATTCCCTAGTCCAAAGCTGGTTTTTGATGAACCTAGAAACAGGACCAAGAGAAGTGAATTTCCCTAAGGCCCTGACAGTGTCTCACGGTAGCATTTGAACCTAGCAGTTTCTTGACCTATTTCTTTCAATGATTAGTCATGCTTCCTCTGATTCCTATATAAACATATTCCTCATTCATTCTTTTGTTTCAGTGAATTATTGTAGTGCTACCACGTAACAGTATTGGAGTCAAAATGTGGCAGTGTTTATCCCTTTCCAAGGTTTTTAGTTGCACAGTTTGTCAAAGTTGTGCTAACAGTTTCTTGTTGGTTGCAAGGTGTCCTTTCAGAAGCCAATTTTGTGGTGTATTGACGTTGATTGTTGGAGGTAGTTTGGTTAGAACGTACTTCGAGTGGCTGGCGTGGGCCTGGGGAACAGTGACAACTGCCTGCTTCATGGGCAGAGATGAAGTAATTGCTTCCTGGGAAGTACCATCCTCCTGGCCACACTCTCCAGCCCATTTCGTTTGTGTTGGTTTCCTCGCATCTGCACGTTTCTGGCTTCATGTGAGTCTCATTTATTGTAGCATATGACTTCAGGCTGTGGGGAAGAATGGCCATTTTAGCACAGAGATGCACACAAAGGAACAACTGGCTAAATGTGAGTGAAGACATTCTTAGAGGGGGTTTCATTTTTTTTATTCTTTAACAGGCAGTCTGGGAAGCATTCTGGACATGTGGCCTGTGCTGTCACAGTTCCTCCCTGCAGGATCCCAGATGTTTGGAGATTGTAGTGATAACTATTATCATTGAGAATGTCATTCTCACAGGCTCTAATAAGTCAGGATTTATTCAGTGTTAATTTGTTAAAGACAACTGTATTTCTAGCCTAATCCATGTGAGACGTTTCTCCTGGCAGTGTTGCTGGGGGTATTCCCGTGGCTTAGTCTTCGGGCAGCACACGCCTTTGAATACTGCTGAAGCTGTGAGTACCCAAAGCGCACTGGAGTACTTTTGCCATACGGGGTGTTAGTCACTGATACACGTCTCAGTCAGACCTGATGGATTCTTGATCCCTTCCTTTCTTAATTTTTTAATTTTTATTTTTTATTTTTGTTTTTTAAGAGCATAACCCCTTAGGTGGCCACCATGAATCTCTGGTGTTTTCAGTTGGCTGCAGCCTATTTGCCGTCTCTGGTTCAAACATATTCGAAGCCTGATGATGCTTCCCTCGGTTGTTCTTCTGCTGTGTGACCTCCGTGCCCGCAGGGTTCAAGAGTGTCAGAGCTGGGAGCCACCTTCACAACTACCAGGGTTTCCGGAACCTCCTTTATCTAGCCCTGGGGACGGAAGAGGTGTCATCAGAGTCGGAGGCTTATTAGGGTTACACGCCATTGATAACAAATGAGGAGGTTTTCTTTTATATAAGGGGAGCTTCTTATAATGTGCTTTAGTAGGGTAAAGAAGCTTTTGAGATTTGCTTTCTCTGGAAAGATAATTTGTGATCCTGCTGTTGCTTTCAAGAAAAATATAATTTGCATACCAGTGCATGTTGTATTACTGAGCACTGGCTGACAAATGGTTCTTAACTCATCATTCACTCCGCCACTGTTTCTTGAATGGCGTATGTGTGCCAGCTGTAGTAGGAACTTGCTAGGCTCTAGGACTAACCCTTATGAAATAGGGGTCCTGGGGGAAGCAAATGCATATAACTATAAACGTTTGAGGGGATATCAGAGGGGTGCCTATAGGTACAAAAGTTTGTTCATTCATTGTCCCATCTAGGAGGTTTTGTGTCTTAGCAGCGTGTTCCATAGCAACCCATCCCTCTATCAAAATATTCATCATGTTATTTTGAAATTCTCTGTTTAGGTATGTGTTTTTCTGACTACATTTAGAACTGGTTAAGGACAGGCTATGGGGTATGTATTATATATATCTACACACACACATATATTTATATATATACACATTACCATTGTAAATATACTATATATTTATATATATACTCATATATATATTTCTCCCTCTCTATATATACATACACACCACACACATATATATACACACATATATATGAAATACACACACACACACACACACACACACACACTTCTACTGCCAAGCACAGAAAGTCAATACTAGGCAAGAGTTCTTTTAGTGTTCATGAAAAAATAGATGTGTTAGTTGAGAGCGTCCTTAAGTTGCCAGGGGAAAGACAGGATGGATTCACAAAGGGAGATAGTGTGTTTTTTTTCCTTTGTTTAACTCTTGAATTCGAAATAATCCAGACTTATGGAAAAGTTGCAAAAATAGTACAGAGAATTCCCATATACTCTTCCCTCAGATTCCCCAAACATTTCACCCCATTTGTACTTTCTTTCTCTGTGGATATAATTTTTTTTTTCTGAAATGTTTGAGAGTGGAAGGTAGCATGCAGGCAGGGTGAAAGGCGGAAGGAGAGAGGTGGGTTGGGAGGCTTTTTTTTTTTTGACCTTCTGAGATGGCGTTTCACTCTTGTCACCCAGGCTGGAGTGCAATGGCACGATCTTGGCTCACTGTAACCTCTGTCTTCTGAGTTCAAGTGATTCTCCTGCTTCAGCCTCTGGGATAGCTGGGATTACAGGCGCCCACCACCATGCTTGCCTAATTTTTTGTATTTTTAGTAGGGGCATTTCACCATTTTGGTCAGGCTGGTCTTGAGCTCCTGACCTCTGATGATCCACCTGCCTTGGCCTACCAAAGTGCTGGGATTACAGGCATGAGCCACTGTGGCTGGCGATTGGGAGGCTTTTGCAGTAACCCAGAGCGCTATGATGAGGGCTGGACCTGGTTGGAAATGATGAGAAAGGTGAGAAGTGGTTAGGTCTGGCATATATTTTGAAAGGAGAGTTTAAATGGGTTGGATGACAAGAGAGAGAAAAAGAAGTTTTAAGGATGATGTCAAGGATTTTGGCCTGAGTAACTGGAAGACTAGAGATGCTGTTATTGGGATCGGGAAGACTATGGGAGGAGTGGGTTATAGCAGGGGGAATCAAAAGTGTGTTTTCGGCATGCTAAATTTGAGGTCCAAAAAGGGATATCAAGAAGTGTTGGCTGGGCGCGGTGCCTCACGCCTGTAATTCCAGCATTTTGGGAGGCTGAGGCGGGCAGATCACCTGAGGTCAAGAGTTCGAGACCAGCCTGATAATTATTAAAATCGATCATTGATGTTTACTAATTAATCATATTATTGCTCCTGATACTGCAGGGGGTGTATACCTACCTGTGATGTTGTTCCTAATATCCAGGGACAGAGAGCATGATTTTAGTTTTAATATCACAGTAGGTGTACACTCACCATGTGAAACTGATCCTAATATCCAGGGGGGTAGAATATGACATGACTCCCAACATAGCAATGAATGGACAGCCACCTGGTGATATTACTCCTAATATACACAGAAGAAGCGTATGATATTACTCCCAATATCCCAGGGAGGGTACAGCTCTTCTGTGATATGGTTCCTAGTATCTGGAGGGGGAGAGGATGATAATAATTCCAGTATCACAGGCTGTGTTCACCCGCCCTGTGATATTGTTATTAATATTCTGGAAGGGAGAGGATGATATGATTCCCCATAGAGCAGGAGGCGTACACCCAGCCTGGGATATTGTTCCTAATATCCATGGAGAGGAGAGGCTGATGTTACTCCCAATATGGCAGGGGGTGTACATCCACCCTGTGATATTCTTCTTAATATTCCAAGGCTGAGAGGTTGATACTACTCCCAGTATCGCAGACACCGTACACCCCCATGTGATATTCTTCCTGATATCTGGAAGGGGAGAAGATGGTATTAATCCCCATATCGCAGGAGGTGAACACCCACTTTGTGATATCTTTCCTAATATGCAGAGGGAGAGAGGATAATATTATTCCCAATATTGCAGAAGATGTACACG
The DNA here is from genome assembly GCF_043159975.1 of Macaca nemestrina. Lineage (NCBI taxonomy): Eukaryota > Metazoa > Chordata > Mammalia > Primates > Cercopithecidae > Macaca > Macaca nemestrina. The sequence goes on from NW_027257561.1 coordinate 394,083, forward strand.
CTCCCCCATGATATTGTCCTTAATATTCCAAGGCACAGAAGACGATGTTACTCCCAATATCGCAGAAAGTGTACACCCCCCAGTGATGTTGTTCCCATGATCCAGGAGGGAAGAGGATGATATGACTTTCAACCCCTGCACCCTGCAATGCTCTCACCCTGCAACACCGACACCAGCTCAACCTGACATGGGACCAGAGGTGCTGGCTGGGGGTGTTCATTGCTTCTCTTTTCTCCCTTGCCAGACTCAGTAGAGGAAGCTGAGACCGAGCAGCCGCAGGAACAAGGTAGGTTTTGCCCGTGGCTCAGGCTTCCTCTGGTTATGGGCTGGGTCTTGGAGTAACACCGGGGGAGGGGACAGAGCTGAGTACAGTGGGCAATGGATGTGGCTGTCACCCCTCTGTGGTGTGGGCCGGGGACTTGAGGGACATCGCCTGAGGTGGGCCTGAACCTCCCGTCTACTCTGGCACTGGAGGCCGTGGGGTCCCACACTTCTTCCAATGAACATGCTGACCCCTGCCTGGTCACCGACCGAGGTGGGACATCCTTTCCACTGCTGGAGACCACATGTAGCTGTGGGTTCCTTCTTCATGACCTGGAGAAGCTGCAGTTCACCCTGTGCTCCGCCTCAGAGATGGGAGGCCACACTGCCCTCAGCGGGTAGCAGAATGCAGAGCTTTAGGTTGCAGGGGCCTCAACTGAGGTCCCTGAAGGGTCTGCTCCTTCCTGAGGGGAGCCAGTGGGGAAGGGAAGGCTGTTGTAGGTTTGCCTCAGGGAGGGGGTGGTTCCACCCTCTGCCAAAGTCACTGGAGCAAAGGCACATGGCTCTCCAGCTGCCCCGGAGGCCAGCGTAGTGGCTGGGAGGGGCTGTGTGCCTCTGCCGGATTGGGGAGATTTCTTAGCTAATCTAGTGTAGTCAAGTCAGACATTTGCTTCTAAATCATATTTATTTATTTTTTTAATTCCAAGGCTTTACAGATGAATAAGGAGGCAGTTTGTACTGAAAATATTTTTTACATGTGAGCTTGAAACAGAGAGTCTGTTTAAATCTAGTTTTTTCCTTCCCAGTAATGCCTCCTTTCATCCCAGGTTTTCCAACAGGAAATGCGCTTGTTTGCTCACCTCTGGGAGGGGGCTTTGGCTAGGAATCCACCAAAGCCAGCAGGCACCAGTGGGCTGCTGGAGCACGCTGGCCTTTGTTAACCCTTTAGGAACTGTGGGCTTCAGGTTTTCAGACCATTGAAGGTGAAGGTGGCCACAGGGGCCTGGAAGCTTTCCCATCCTTCCTGCAGCGATGGTCCGTTTCCCTGCACGGAGATGGGTACATGGGTACAACAGCCCTGTCCTGTGCCGTCAGTGGCTTTACCAATTTTGCATAGCAGCTTTTGAGCTGATCAATAGCTCTGATTGGCTGTTGAGGATTTCATGGATTCCTGTACCCCACCGGGGGGCCCAATATGCTGACAAAAGTTACATTTGTAGTTGTAGTGCTACATATACATGGGTCCAGTTAGAAGGCTTTGATTCTTTCTAAAGGGAAAGGCATCTCTGAGGGATCACTGAGCTGACATAGTCTCCTAAAACCATGCTGTGAGGTGGGCGACAAAGCAGGACAGGAGGGTGATTTTGTAGGAGAGTCGGGCCACGGGCCTGCGTGTTCTCTCTGTCCCCATAGTGCCGGAGTTCCTGTGTGCTCCAGGCCTGGGTTTGCATTGCACATAATTCTCAAGGGCTCATGGCAAGCTGTGCCAGGGACACAGAGAGAGGGGATGTGGGGACCTTGTCCCCAGTGGACCAAGGACTCAATGCTGAACTCTAATCTGTCTAGGTGTTTTTGTGACTTGCAGAAATACCTCCACCTTGCCTGGGCCTGGAGCCACAGGCGACCCTGCCGAAGGTGAAGAATGTTCTAGAACAATGCAAGACCTGCCCAGGCTGCCCCCAGGAGCCAGCATCCTGGGGTCTCTGTGCGGCATCCAGCAACATGAGCTTGCAGGACCCCGAGGAGCCTTCCTTCTTCTTGGAAGCTGAGGACGACTGGGAGGACCCAGAGGCCCTGACCTCACTGCTGTGTTCCTGAACGTCCCCGGGTACAAGGCCAGCTTCTGTGGCCTGTACGGTGTGGCATGGCCATGGCTGAGCGGCATGTTCTGCAGCTTTAGCGACGAGGAGGAGCTGACTGGGCGCCTGGCACAGGCCTGAGGGGTGGCCAAGAAAGCTGGCCTCTTCATGGCCCTGGCCAGACTCTGCTTCCTCCTGGGGCGGCTGTGCAGCAGGAGGCTCAAGCTGTCCCGGGCCCGGGTGTACTTGGAGGAAGCACTGGGGTCCCTGGAGGGCAGCTTTGGGGACCTGTTCCTGGTGGTGGCTGTGTACGCCAACCTGGCCAGCATTTACCGGAAGCAGAACGGGAGAAGTGTACACAGGTTGTTCCCAAAGCCATGGCCCTGCTCCTGGGGACGCCGGGTCACATCTGCAGCACCGAGGTGGAGGAATAGCTCCTGCAGCTGGCCCTGCAGCAGATGGTGGGTGGCCAGAGCCTGCAGGCCGCGGCCCGGGCCTGCTTCCTGCTGGCCAGGCACCATGTGCACCTCAAGCAGCTCGAGGAGGCCCTGCCCTTCCTAGAGCTGCTGCTGCTTTTGCACAGGGACTCGGGAGCCCCAGAGGCTGCGTGGCTCTCAGACTGCTCCCTACTGCTGGCTGACATCTACTCCTGGCTCCTACTCCTGGCCACAAGTGCCTGCCCCACCTCGTGCTGAGCCTGTGTCATGGTGGCCTCATTGAGGACACAGGACTCACTGGCCGGCTCGCTAAGAAGCGTGAACCTGGTGCTCCAGAACTCCCTCCAGCCCCACAGCCGCCCCACCCAGACTTCCCACTACCTCAGGTGAGCGCCGGCCTCCCTAACCCCAGGCACAGGCCACGTGCTGCGCGGCCTTCTCCACACCAGCCTGGCCCAACTGTACAGCCACCGTGGCTATCACGGCCCAGCCATCACCTTCATGACACAGGCGGTGGAAGCCAGTGCTGTTGCCGGAGTCTGTGCCATCGTGGACCCCCTGGTGGCCCTGGCCTGGCTGCACGTGCTTCATGGACAGAGCCCGGTGGCCCTGAACATCCTGCAGTATATTCAGGATGCAGTGGTGGCCAGCGAGGACCAGGAGGGTATGATTGCCAACATGGTGGCCGTGGCTCTGAAGAGGACAGGCCAGACGAGGCAGGCAGCCGAGGGCTACTACTGCGCCCTACGGGCGGCTTGGTACCTGGGCCAGCGGAGGAACCAGGCAGTGGTGCTGGCCAACTTCGGGACCCTGTGCCTGCTCTGGGGTGCCAGAAGGCTGGCCCAGCACTACCTCCTGGAGGCCGTGCGGCTGTTCTCGAGGCTGCCCTGCAGGGAGTGTGGACAGGACTTCACCCACGTGCTCCTGTAGCTGGGCCACCTCTGCACCCGCCAGGGCCCGGCCCAGCAGGACAAGGGCTACTATGAGTGGGCCCTTCTGGTCGCCGTGGAGATGGGCCATGTGGAGAGTGAGTGCCCCAGTTCCCCCTGTGCGCCTTCCGGGGCCACTCGGGTCAGGGCATACCTGGGGTTTGTGATTCGGAAACAAGGGGTGGTTTTTCCACCATCGAAAGTGCTGAGTCATGGCCAGCAGCAGATGTTGGCAAGCGCCCTGGAGACAGGCGGTTCCCATGCAGGGCCAGGCCCTCTGTGCCCTACTGAGGCAGCCAGCTCTTCCTGGTTTGCCCAGGGACCATCCTGCCTTGAGCATGGAAAGTCCTGCTTGCTGGGAATCCCTAGACATAACCCTGGGATCAAGGCAGGCTCTGCTGCGCTGGGACTTGGGGCCCCTCCATGAGCCAGGCCCTGACACCGGTTCTTGTGCCCGTGTGATCTGCTTGGTATGTTGGCAGCCTGCGCACCTGTCATCCCACTTCACAGGGGACAGGGGGTGGGTGATTGCCCAAAGCCGCAGAGCAGTTCATGCAGAGTGTGTCAGGCCCCACCCACAAATGGGGCTTGTGGAGTCCTCGGGTGGCAGGGACTGAGTGTGGGAATGGAAGCTTCAGGCCAGAGAAGCCACAAAAGTGTGAGTGGTGTGATGGCGGGGCACCAGTTGGCCCCGGGTTAGGGAAGCCTCTTTAGTGTGGGACCAGAGGGTTGAGAGGATTTAGTCAAGTAATAGGTGGTGGGGGAGGGGCTGGTGGTGTAGCCTGTGTGAAGCACCAGGGATGAGCGAGTGGGGGTGAGTGAGCGGGAGTGTGAGCGGGGATGAGTGAGTTGGGGTGAGTGAGCGGAGGTGTGATGGGGGTGAGTGAGCGGGAGTGTGAGCGGGGATGAGTGGGTTGTGAGCAGGGGTGCGTGAGTGGGGTGAGCGAGCGGGAGTGTGAGCGGGGATGAGTGGGTTGTGAGCAGGGGTGCGTGAGTGGGGGTGAGTGAGTGGGAGTGTGAGCGGGGATGAGTGGGGTGTGAGTGGGGGTGAGTGAGCGGGAGTGTGAGCGGGGATGAGTGGGGTGTGAGTGGGGGTGAGTGCATGGGGTGTGAGTGAACAGGAGTGTGAGCGGGGATGAGTGGGGTGTGAGCGGGGATGAGTGAGTGGGGTGTGAGCGGGGATGAGTGAGTGGGGTGAGTGAGCGGGAGTGTGAGCGGGGATGAGTGGGGTGTGAGCGGGGATGAGTGAGTGGGGGTGAGTGAGCGGGAGTGTGAGCAGGGATGAGTGGGGTATGAGCGGGGGTGAGTGAGCAGGGCTTATGCAGGGAGGTGCAGAGTTGGGAGCGGGTGGGTTGGGTGCTGGATGGTGAGAAGCTCTTCTGGAGAGCTAAGCAGGGCCTGGGGCCTCAGGCTGTGGCTTGGCCTTTTCCCCAAGAGCACTGGGGAGCCATGGGGTGCTATCGAACAGTCACTGCAGACTGAGCAGTGAACGGACAGTAGGTGGGCAGGGCTGTCTGAAATCTAGGCCGCAGAGGATAGATGAGGAAGTTGAGTCCAGGAAAATGGCTGAGTCGAGGGATACTGTTGAGTCCCCTCTGTCTTGCAGCGCTTTGTCATGGCATCGTGAGACCACTCAGAGGTGCCTCCTGTGGCCTGGGCCAGAGCCCCAGGGGCTGTGACCAAACCTGCCCATTTCCCAGCACAGGCCTGGCACCCACTCCTGGCCCTAGGAGGGATGAGATTTTGGAAAGGACCGTGTGAAGGGGCCCTGGTCCCACATATCTGCCCAAGGAGGGGTGGGGGGTTCTGACCCAGGCTTCTTCCCCAGGGGCATTGTCTGACTGGAAGGAGACCCTCCAGGAACCCAGCACCCCAGCCCCCACTGCAGCCTCCGGTGGCTCCTGGCACAACAGCCTGTGGCACCTCCTCCTACGAGGCCCTCCCCGGGGTGCTGGGGGATTCAGACTTGGAAATGCAGGCCAGGGAATGGGGATCATGCTTCTCTGTCTCCCCACCCTGAGCTGAACAGTCGAGGAGACCGAGGGTGCCGCTGATACCCCACATGCTTCCTTGGGGTCATTTTTGAGTCACTTTCGGTAGTTTGTGTCCTTCTAGGAGTGTGGCTGTTGTGTCTGGATGGTCTGATTTCTTGGTGTACAATTGTTCGTAGTGTTTTCATGGAATCCTTTTATTTCTGTCAGGTCGGCAATAATGTTTCCTCTTTCATTTCTGATTTTAGAAACTTGGGTTTTTATTTATTTATTTTTATTAGGGATGGGGTCTCATCATGTTCCCCCAGGCTGGTCTTGAATGCTGGCCTCAGCGATCCTTCCACTTCCGCCTCACAAAGCGCTGGGATGACAGGCGTGAGCCATGGTGCTCAGTCTCTGATTTTAGTCATTTGTGTCCCGTCTTTCTTTTCTTGGTCAGTCTGGAGAAATATTCGTCAATTTTGTTATTATCTTCAAAAAACCCACCTTCGTTTCTGTTGATTATCTGTTTTGTTTTTCCATTCTCTGTATTTTTACTTCCCATTTCCACTCTCACATTTATTATTTTCTTCCTTTTATTCACTTTGGGTTTAGTTCTTTTTCTAGTTTCTCAAGGTGGAAGGTTAAGTTATTGACTTGAGATTTTTCTTCTTTCTTTGAATGTAGACATTTACAGTTATAAATTTCCCTTTCAGTGCTGCCTTAGCTGCATCTTGGAATTTTTGATACGCTGCGCTATTTTTTTTTTGTTTTAAAGACAGAGTTGTGCTCTATTGCCCAGGCTGGGGTGCAGTGGTGCAATCTTGGCTCACTGCACCTTCTACCCAGGTTCAAGCCATTCTCATGCCTCAGCCTCCCGAGTAGCTGGAATTACAGATGTGCACCACCCCACCTGGCTAATTTTTTTTTTTTTTTTTTTTTTTTTAATAGAGCGAGACGGGATTTCACCATGTTTCCCAGGCTGATCTCAAACTCCTGGACTCAAGAGATCCTCCTGCCTCGGCCTCCCACTGTGCTGGGATGACAGGCATGAGCCACTGCGCTGGCCCGGGCTGTGCATTTGTTTGCATTCTTCTCAAATTAGTTTTCGGTTTCCCTGATGGTCTCTTTGACTCACTGGTTGTTTAGCAGTATGTAATTTCCACGTATTTTTGAATCTCCCACATTTCCTTCACTGTCGATTTCCAGTTTCGTGCCAGTACAGCTGAAGAACACCTCTGCTTTGGTCTCAGTCCTTCTCCATTCACTGAGGCTCATTTTGTGACCTGGCACATGGTCTGTCATGGGGAATGTCCCATGGGTGCTCGAGAGGACGGTGTATTCAGCTGTTGTTGGGTGGCGTGTGTGACAGATGTCCATTCGGCGTACCTGGTTTCCGGTGTTAATCTCCGGAATGTTTCTGACACTAGAAAATCAGAAGCTTTTGACCGTTCCCAGTGTCCTGGCTTTGGGAGAGGCCAGTGAACCTGTGGGTTTGGAGCCTGGTGCCATGAGAGAAGCATGTGTGGGAACGCCAGGGGCCGGCTTTGAACCCCATTCCCCCAACATGATGCTGTGTGTGGCAGACATGACGCTTGGCTTTGCTCTCTCAGGGTTCCATCTGCGACAGGGGCTACTTGTGCCCCTGGCCTCATCAGCTCAGGCTGAAGGCGGCCCTGGTCCTGGCCAGAGGGGCTTTGTGAAGCAGAAATAGATGGCCTGGTGCAGGGGCCGAGCCTGGCCAGGACCTCGGCCCTGGGAGTTGTAAAGAAGGCCGGCCTGTACCATGAGCATCTGCATCAAGCTGTGCCCATGTCACGGTGTGCTCGGTGTCTGCCCTGGCACGGGTGCATGGCCTGTCTGCGCTCAGGCTCCCCGCCTGTGGGGCCCAGGCTCACAGAGGTATGAAAGAGGCAAGCACGGCACCGGGGTCTCCGAGCCCAGCCAGCCTCGCTTCGATGCTGGGAGACTAACGTCTTCCATTTTGTCCTCTGCCCAGGCCAGCTGCAGGCCGTCTAGCGGCTGTGCTACTTCTACAGCGCCGTCATGCCCAGCGAGGCCCAGTGTGTCATCTACCACGAGCTCCAGCTCTCCCTGGCCCGCAAGGTGGCCGACAAGGTGCTGGAGGGGCAGATCCTGAAGACCATCAGTCAGCTCTACCTGTCCCTGGGCATGGAGCAGTAAGGGCTGGTTTTGCAGTGGTGGAGGTGGGGGCGGGCAGGGCAGGGAGAGGGGCACAGGGAAGCTGGCCCAGGGCGCCAGCAGCCCCTCTCCTTTTGATCATTTGGTTCTTTGGCATCAGATGCTTTGAGCTGGTGCGCCTGGGGTCGTTCCAGGGCTGCTGCTGGCCCGTGAGTCCCAGCTTGAGCCTCCCTTGTTGGGTCAAAGGTCATCTCAACCCCAGCAGAGGCAGTACGTGCACTCTGGGCTGTTCTTCCTACTGTGGTGGCTTTTGTCGTCTGACCTCTGCCTGCCCCGAATCTTCACTCCTGGCCTTCATCTGTCCCCTTAAATGTGACCACAGCAGCCACCTGTGGCTTCTCTCCCACAGAAGACAGAGCCAGCTGTGTCACCTGCTTCCCTGGGGCACGGTTTCCAAGGTCTCACGTCCCATAAGTGGCCTACTCGGCTTCCCCCAAGCATCCTGACCTGGTGGGGTAACCATGGCCCTGGCCACCCCACCCATAGGGCCCAGTGACATTGCTGCAGTCACACCCCCTCGAGTGTTGGACTTACTGAGAGAGCAGGGAAGGAGCCAGATTCCATGGCGACCCAGGAGACTGGCTCCAGTCTTGGCCTCAGGTTCACAGAAGGAAATGGGCCAGTGTGCTAGAGCCATGCTTCTCAAAGTGTAGTCCCTGGACCAGTAGAGCAGCATCCATGTCACCTAGGAGTTTGTGGCAAGTGGGAGTTCTAGGGCCTGCCCCAGGCCTGTGGAACCAGAAGCTCTGGGGGCAGGGCCAGCAATCTGTACAGACCGGCCTCCGGGTGACTGTGATGCCTGCACACCTTGGGAACCATCGGCCCAGATAGCCTCTGAACACTAACGGCTCCTGGTGCATCTGGAGAAGACACAGGCCATGTCTGGGAGGCAGGGGAGATGGACTAGCACACTCCTCCTGCCACAGGGCAGCATGATGCTCGATTCCCTCAGAAGGATGTCCTTCATCTTTTCCATGCCGTGTGTGTTCACCCTGGCCCTCCCAGCAGCCTGGGAAGGGCAGAACACTGCACACACGAGAGGGCCGTTCCCAGTCCCCACATTCCAGGTTCATCTGTCACCAGACCCACGGGTGGAGGCAGACTGGTTCCAGGAGGATGAGAACCCTTGTTCTGACACCTGTGTCTGATTCCAGGGCCTACAAATCTTCTCTGGACTACACCAAACGAAGTCTGGGGATTTTCATTGACTTCCAGAGGAAAGAGAAGGAGGCGTATGCCTGGCTGCAAGCAGGGAAGATCTATTACATCTTGCGGTAGAGTGAGCTGGTGACCTGTACATCCAGGTGAGTGGCAAGGGATGCAGGAGGACCCCTGTGCTGTTCACTCTCTCTCCATCCACCCATCCATTCATCCTTCCATCATTTATTTACCTGTTCATCCTTCCATCCATCCATCCATTCTTCTGTCCATCCATCCATCATCCATCCATCCACCATTCATCCATCCTTTTATCATCCATTTATTCACCCGTCTATCCATCCATTCACCTGTCCATCCACCCATCCATTCATCCTTCCATCATCTATCTGTTTACCTGCTCATCCTTCTATCCATCAATCAATCATCCATCCATCCATCCATTCTTCCATCATCTTCCCATACACCTGTGGGTCCTTCCATCCATCCATCCATCATCCATCCATCCATCCATCCTTCCATCCTTCCATCATCCATCCATTCATCTGTTCGTCTTTCCACGAATCCATCCATCCATCCATCATCCATCCCTCCGTCCATCCATCTATCATCCATCCATCCTTTTATCATCCATTCATTCACCTGTCCATCCATCCATCCATTCACCTGTTCGTCCATCCATTCACCTGTTCGTCCATCTATCCATCCTTCCATCTATCTTTCCATCATCCATCCAACTGTTCATCCTTCTATCCATCTATCCATCCATCATTCTTCTGTTCACCTCTTCGTCCATCCATTCACCTCTTCGTCCGTCCATCCATCCATCCTTCCATCCATCCTTCCATCCATCCATCCTTCCATCCATCCATTCTTCTGTCCATCCATCCTTCCATCCATCCTTCCATCCATCTTTCCATTATCCATCCAACCATCTTCCATCCATCCATGATCCATCCATTCACCTGTCCATCCATCCATCCATCCATTCATTCATCATCCATCCTTTTATCATCCATCCATCCATTCACCTGTTCATCCATCCCTCCATCCATTCTTCCATCCTTCCGTCATCCATTCACCTGTTCATTCTTCCATCCATCCATCATCCATCCATCCTTCCATCATTCATCCACTCGTCTGCTCATCCTTCCATCCATCCATCCATCCTTCTATCATCCATCCATTCACCTGTTAATCGTTCCATTCATCTGTTCATCCTTCCATTCATCCATCCATCATCCATCCATCCATCCATTCGTCCATCCATATCATTCATTCATTCAGCCACCATCCATCCATCTGTTCATCCATTCATCCATCCATCCTTCCATCATCCGTCCATTCACCTGTTCATCCTTCCATCCATCCATCCTTCATCCATCCATCCATTTATCTATTCATCCATATATCCATCAACCCATCTATCATCCATCTATCCTTCCATCATCCATCCACTCACCTCCTGTTCATCCTTCCATCCATCCATTTATCCATTCATTCATCCATCCATCCTTCCATCCTTCCATCATCCATCCATCTTTCCATCATCCATCCTTCCATCATCCATCCATTCATCCATTCATCCTTCCATCCATCCATCATCCATCCAGCCATCATCCATCCATCTGTCCATTCATCCATCCATCCTTTTATCATCCATCCTTCATCCATTTATCATCCATCCATTCACCCGTCTATCCATCCATTCACCTGTTCATCCATCCATCCGTCCATTCATCCTTCCATCAACCATCCATTCACCTGTTCATCCTTCCATCCTTCCATCCATCCACCTGTTCATCCTTCCATCCATCCACCATTCATCCATCCACCATTCATCCATCCATCATTCATCCATCCATCCATTTATCCATTCATCCATTTATCCATTTGTCCATATATCCATCCATCATCCATCCATCCTTCCATCAACCATCTACTCACCTCCTGTTCATCCTTCCATCCATCCATCATTCATCCATCTATCCATTTATCCATTCATCCATCCATCCTTCCATCATCCATCCATTCATCTGTTCATCCTTCCATCCATCCATCATCCATCCATCCATCCATCATCCATCCATCCATCATCCATCCATCTGTCCATTCATCTATCAGTCCATTCATCCATCCATCATTCATCCATTCTTTTATCCATCCATTCACCCGTCTATCCATCCATTCACCTGTTGTTCCATCCATGTGTCCATTCATCCTTCCCTCATCCATCCATTCACCTGTTCATCCTTCCATCCATCCATCATCCATCCACATATCTGTTTATCCATCCATCCATCCATCCATCCATCATCTATCCATGCTTCCATCATCCATCCATGCTTCCATCATCCATCCATCCACCTGTTCATCCTTCCATCCTTCCATCATCCATCCTTTCTCCCATCCATCCATTCACCGTTCGTCCATCCATCCACCGTTCGTCCATCCATCCATCATTCATCCATCCACCCACCAATCTACCTATTAATCCATCCCTCCATTCATCTATCTGTCCATTTGTTTATCCACACATTCGTCTATCCACCATCTATCCATCCACATGTACATACATCATCTACCCTCCACCCATCCATACATTATCTACCCACCCATACATACTTACAGACATACACACAAAATTCCACCCACCCACCCACCCATCCATCCATCCACCCACCCATCCACCCATCCATCCATCCATCCATCCAAGCATTCATCTATCCGCACACCCATCCATCCATCCATGTGTCTACATCTCCTCATCCATTCATCCATCCATCCACTCATTCCTAAACCACTGCTGAGCACCTGTTGTGTGCCTTTTCCCTCCCTCCAACTGGTTCCCTCACATCCTCCCCCAGTGGCCTGCATCTTCTCCCTGAGGGCAGAGGCGTGGCCCCTCACAGTGCACAGCACCTGCTGGTATACAGCACATGCTCAAATAATGTGACCACTCAGTTAACACACAGAAGAGCTTGCTCCAAGTGACACGTGGCACATCTCCTTACAAAATGAATCTATCATAGTGGCTGTTTTCAGAGGCTTTTCCAAACACAGTGTGATCTGGAACAAATTGTGAAGCCCACGAGCCTGGTGAAGCTTTCATTATTGAGCACCTGCTGTATATCTCCTTGAGCTGAGGAGAGGGATCAAGAGCTCATGGCCAAGAGAGGACCAGGCCCACCCACAAACACTGCGGATGTGGCAGGGATGTGGCAACGCAGAAAGGTGCCAGGGGCTGGGCTCCCAGCAATCTGGGGGCCACGGAGACTGTTTTGAGTGCAGGGGGAGTTGGCTAGGGCTAGCCTTGTTGGTAGGATTCACAGGTATCGGGCTCCTGGGCTGCAGCTGCTCAGTCACCTCCTGGCACTCAGGTGCATCAGTTCATTTTCCTCATGCCAGTGGTGGGGGCAGCCCTCATGCACAGGGTTTGAAAAATGCTCAGGTGTACCTGTAGTGTGTGAGAGGAAGGAGGCTGGCAAAGGTGCGCGTAGCCACCTCGCTAGGTGTGGGTCTTGAGGGAACTTCTGTCTCCTTTCAGGTGGCACAGAATGTGGACCTGTACACAGGGAACCCCAACCTGGGGCTGGAGCTGTTTGAGGCAGCTGGAGACATCTTCTTCAATGGGGCCTGGGAGCGGGAGGAAGGCATGTCCTTCTACCGGGTGAGCTGGCCTGTGGGCTGATGTGGGTGGGCCTCAGTGGGGCACCTGGAGGCTGAGGTACAGGTGTGGCACGGTAGAGGTCTCCCACCTGGAGGCAGGGCCACCCATGCACATGATGAGTTTCCAAGTGGTCTCACCGGAATGATATTGACCGTGCCCCTGCCCGGGACAAACGCTCGGGGTCTGGACGTGGCAATGGCTGTACCTTGGTACCTGATGACCTCAAGCAACCATGAGTGGGAAGTCCTGTCCCCATCTTCCAGATGAGGAAACTGAGGCTCAGAGAGGCACAGGGACATGTCAAAGGACACACAGCATCAGTGGGAGGCCCAGGTCTGCATGCACCCCGAAGTGGGACGGCTTCTCCCTTCCTCTGAGCTCACGGTGTGGCTCAGCCGTGGGCACAGATAAATGTGGTGTTTTTAGAGCAGAGAGGAGTGCTGGCTCCCCCCAGTCAGACCCCCGGTGCCCAGGTGGGAGAGGCTGGTCTGAGGCTGTCGAGTGTAGCTGGATGGGCCTCAGGTGACTCTTCAGCCCCCAACTTGGGTGTCTGAACTGTGTGTTATCCCAGAGCACAGAGCTGTGTCGAGGTGCAGGGGTAGCTGGGGCGTGGGAAGCTCCAAGTACATGTTTGAGCTCTGAGGAGGGCTGTGGGCAAGGTGGGTGCTGCGGGAAACCTGACCCCACCTGCCTGTGTGGTAGGACCAGGTCCTGCCCCTGGCAGTGACTACGGGCAACCGCGAGGCGGAGCTGCAGCTACAGCTGTGCAACAAGCTGGTGGCACTCCTGGCCGCGCTGGAGAAGCCCCAGGAGGGCTTGGAGTTTGCCTACATGGCCCTAGCACTCAGCATCACTCTGGGTAAGTCCCCTGAGCCCCCACCCTGCCAGGACCCACACTTTGCCAGAGCCCAGCCTCCAGGTCTGCAGGCCAGGAGCTGAAACAGCTGCTGGATTTTCCTGGTCTCCTGTCCAGGCAGGCAGATCGACCCAACTGGCTTCCCCGTCCGGCTGTGGGGCACAGCCCGAGGTCTCTCACGCAGTGCAGAGCTCCCTGCCTGCCTGAGCTCTGCTTCCTCTGCCTGTTCCTGCTGCTGACCACAAGGGCCGCCCAGTGTGCCCTCTGCCTTCCAGACATGCCAGGCATCTCGTTGGTTCCTGTATGTGTCAGGCTGAGTGGCACATTCCCTTTCTCTTGTGCCCTTCCCACCCTTATCAACCACATGGCTCTCTGGCTGATAAAATCCCAGTTCCCCTTCCAGCAGTCTGCCCCTTAAGGCCAGGTATCCCCTGGTGCTGTGCCAGGGTCGTCTGTCCCCCTCCAGAGACAGGGAACCCTAGGCAGGCCACATGCCCCAGCGCCTTGTGCCCCGTGGCCCAGTACACAGTAGGTGTGCAGCTGACTCCCCAAGGTAGGGGTTCTGATCGTGACACACCCAGGAGGAGTCAGATGTCACGTCGTTGGGTTGCCTGGAGGCGGGGTCCCGGGAGCACCTGGACTGCATGGCTTTTGGGCTCCCCTGGTTAAAACCAGTGAGCAAAGGCAGGTGGCTATGTGTAGGCACAGAGCTGGGCCATCCAAGTCCGACTTTGCCAAAGCCTCACAGTAGACAGGGGCAGGCCTTATTAGTTCTGCTTTGCACATGGGAAAGTGAGTCTGGGAACCTGGAAGGGAATGGCCAGAGCTGCCCAGGTGACCACAGGTGCCTGGAGGCAAGCCAGGTGTGCTGCCCGGGGTCTGCATACCTGCTCCTGAGGGGCCTGTGCCCTCCCTGCCCCAGGGAGCCGCGTCCTCACACCTGCCCCTTTGGCCTGTACCCCAGGGGACCGGCTGAACGAACGCGTGGACTACCACCGGCTGGCAGCCCTGCACCACCGGCTGGGCCATGGCAAGCTGGCGGAGCACTTCTACCTCAAGGCCCTGTAGCTCTGCAACTTGCCCCTGGGGTTTGACGAGGAGACCCTCTACTACGTGAAGGTGTACCTGGTGCTCGGTGACATCATCTACGACCTGAAGGTGGGTAGGAGGGGCAGGGCTCGGGGTGTTCCCGGCCCCCTTGGAGTGAGATCTCCACCCAGACCCCAGAGGCCTGGGTTCCAGCCTTCCTTAGGAACGGCCCAGTGGCCTCCCTGAAGCTCTGCACCCAGCTGGAGGAGCCGGCAAGCTTAGCAGATACAACCCAGCTCCCAAGATGGCCAGGCCCCACCCTCAGGAACTCAGTCTCAGCCAGGGAGGCTGACACATGATTGTGCAATGGTGGCCTCCGAGTAAAGAAGGGGGATTGTAGTCAGGGGGGCCCTCCTGGAGGAGGTGACACCAAAGCTGAGTCTTGACAGTCAAGTGTCAAGTTGCATTTAACAAAGAAAACAGGGTTGGGAGAAGGACATTTCGGAGGACGGCATCATCCTCACATTGAATCCACGTTGCAAGATCAAATCCTGGCACCTCCTCTAGGAAGCCTGCCCAGGGTGCCAGCCTGCACTGAGCAACTCCTTCCTGGAGTCCCGAGACACCTTGAATCTTCACACCACCCAGGAAGGGTGGGGTGGGACCCCAGTGTCTTACCATTGGGTTCACAGACAGGGAAACCCCAGCTTAGGGCAGGTGCAGTGGGGCGGGGCCCCAGCCAGCCAGGCTGAGGCCTTGCTGGGTCGGGTCTGTCTCGAGGGGAGGTGCTGTGCTCCCTCTGCCCCCAGCCCTGCAGGGGTGGAGAGCTGGGACTGGCAGACTCAGACCTGGGGTGTCTCCACCCCTCTGCCCAGCAGGCACCGCTCCCCCTCAGCATCGCACCGGCGCCGCGTCAGTGCTCCTTATGGGCTGAGGGGCCAGGGCGCTCCAGTCCAGGGGCCGAGATCTTGGCGGCCTTAGAACAACATGAGGAGCTGGGGCAGCCCTAAGACCCCGCCCCGTTTCCCCCACCTCAGGCCTGGGGCTGCCCGGGAGGCCTCTTCCCAGTGCTGGCGACACCTGGTGGTCAGAAGTGGTCCCTGTGGTCTCCCAAGTCCCAGCCAGACAGGGAGGTGCCAGGTGTCAGGCCCAGAGGGACGCTGCTCAGGGGCTCGCCTGGGACCCAGGGGGACGGGCCTCCCAGAAGAGGCCTTTATCTCTCTTGGTCAAGCCTGCCGCCCATTCCGCCTGTCCAGGAGAAAGGAAAGGGCCAAGTAGTACCTGAGAGGCCAAAGTCCACGGTTGGGGTCGAGGGGCAGAGGCCTCCTTCACCTACTTCCCATGCACAGCCCTCCTTCCCATGCACAGTCCTCCTTCCCATGTACAACCTTCCTTCACCTCCTTCCCATGCACAACCTTCCTTCACCTCCTTCCCGTGCACAACCTTCCTTCACCTCCTTCCCGTGCACAGCCCTCTGGGCCTCATCGTGACTATGCTGTCAGCGCAGGCCAGCTTCCCACAGGGAGGCCGCCTTGGAATTCCCCAAGGGCGGCTGTCTTTCCAAGGCTACACCCTCCTCCTTGTATAGGAGGCTCTGGACCCAGGGCCCAGAGGAGTGGGAGAAAAAGCCGGGCTGGATGGAGCCTGGAAGGCTGGCAGAGAAGCAGGGGTAAATGGGCATCTTTGCCAATTGCCTCTAAAATGGGGTCCCCTTTAGTCTACACATGAGAGTGAGCCCTGGAATAGGGTGGATTAGGTGTGTCCTGGCTCAGCCTGCCACTCACTAGCTGCTTCACACACTACAGGCACATGGAAATGCACACACACACAGGCACACGCACACACAGGCATGCACACAGGCACAGAAACATGCACAAGCACATGCACAGGCACACGCAGAGACATATGCTTTGGCTGGCTCCTTCCTGTTTAGTTGGGAAGCCCCCACCCCTTCAGGAAGCCTTTGCCTTCCACCCCCGGCTGAGTCTGGGGCCTCCTGGGCTTCCCTCTGCCACAGCCCGGGCCACCCTGTGTGGTCATTGTTCACTCAAAGGTCCCTCAGACTGGGAGCAAGGACGTTAGGCTCAGCCACGCACCCAACACAGAGTCCAGTGTTCGGCTGGGCTGGGGGGCATTGGATGAGCAGTGGCGGTGACTCGGGGCCTTCTCACGCCCCTGCTCTGTGTGTGGGGTGGGGCAGTGAGGGAATGGACTGCTGCATCTTGGACTTTCTCATTGGCCCTGGGAGCCATCTTGAGATGGTAAAGAGGAACAGGCCAGGCATGGGTCTTAGAGAGGTCCCTTGGGTGACCCCCATGTGGAGGAGGTGCCTGGGGAGAAGCCGGGTGGGGGATGGGAGGGTCAAGGAGGAGGTCTGGGAGACGGCATCCCAACCCAGGGATGGTGAGTTTGAGCCAAAGATGCATTGAAAACAGGAGTGGATGTCTGGGGAGTCACACTCCATCAATATTTCAGGGAACATTGCCAGAGAGGACACCTGTGAGATGGTTTTGTACCTGGCCTGGCCCGTGGAGGGCCTGGAAATGGTCAGCATGGACAGGGGCCAGAGGGGAGCCTGGGTCACTCAACGCTGTGCCCCTGCTGTGGCTTGGAGCCACGGGTCCTGCATGGAACTCTCAGAGCAGGCAGGATCTGCCCTGACCTCAGCCCATGGGGAAAGCAGCCACTGCCTGCAGAGAGGGAGGGACTGGGGCAGGAGGCGTGGGGTGAGTGGGGCGTAGGGACAGTCAGGAAGGCTTCCAGGGGTGTCAGGGTCATCCCCACCTGCAGCTGAGACCACAGCAGTGTCACAGGCTTCGGGGCTCATGGGGTGAGCCAGCATTGGCTGGACATGTGGAATGACCTGGAGACAGGAACGGCCTCTGGGAAGACGGGCTCCGAGTCCCCCTTTTGCTGAGCATGGCCTGTCCCTTTCAGGACCCCTTTTGATGCAGCCGGGTACTACCAGCTGGCACTGGCAGCTGCCGTGGACCTGGGCAACAAGAAGGCACGGCTGAAGATCTACACGTGGCCGGCCACCATCTCCCACAACTTCCTCCTGGACCGCGAGAAGTCGATCCTCTTCTACCAGAAGGCCAGGACCTTCGCCACAGAACTCAACGTCCGCAGGGTCAACCTACCTCCTCTGCCACTCTGCGGGTGGGCCCCGTGGTTGACCCCAGCCACCCTCGCTGAGGACAGCATCCGAGGGAATGGGTTTTGTGCAAGGAGGATGGTCTCCTGCCTCTCCTTGTGTCTCCGTGGCTCATTTTCTGGGAAATGGAGGCATGAAAACAGGGTTCAAATAGCAATAAATGGTTTTTTTTGCAATAACACACCAAAGTCCCCAGGGCATCCTTCCCTGTGTGCTTCCTGGGCTGTGTCTAGGGGCCAGCTCCTTCCCTGGTGGCAGCCCTCTTGGGGATGAGAAGGACTGTGAGTCCAACAGACCTGGGCCAGGTCACCATGAGCCTCGGTTTCCTCGGCGGCCAGAGGGGAGATGGTGGTGGAACTCTGGGCAGCTTCCTGCTCTCCCTGCTCAGAGCTTTTGCTGTAGGTCTCGTGCCGCCGTTGCCTTTAACCTTCAGGCCACTGTGCCCGGATGTGGGGGATGCTAGTGTCCCTGTTCGCCATTGGAGAAATAGAGGCACAGAGAGGTTAGGTGTCTGGCTGACCGTCACACAGCAGGTAGGGGCGGAGACGCAGAGCCCAGTACACTGACCACCACACCACCCTGTCAGCCTGCAGCCAGGAAGGTGTCCCCCATTAGGACCCAAGGTCAGCTCCTGGACCTCTCTTGTGGTGTCAGGAGAGCCACAGGCCAGTGAGGGTGGCGACGGGCATCCCTCAGTCAGTGTCCTCTGCTCCCAGACTTGGTTGGGCCAAGCCTGGCTAGTCCCACCTCTGGCCACTGGTCAGCCCTGCGGGAAGTGAGATGCAGGGATCTCCACCTGTGTAGACGCTGTTACCCAGTATTGAAAGCCTTATCTGGGCTGACCACAGCTATCCCCACATGCCCCTCCCCTTCCGGCCCCCGGCCCTCATCCCAGTCCCAGGAATCCCAGGTTTTCCTGCTTGGAATCTCTGGGCCCCAGGGAACACAGCTCACACGGTCTCTTTGCCAGTTTACGGCAAGGAAACCGAGGTTCAGAGACTGTGGGTGTCCCACGTGATTCTCACGTACACTGCACTCTCCCAGGCCCCTCTTTTAAACACTTTAAATGAGGTGACTTTCACATCACATGCAATTACCTATTTCAACGCGATTAATGTGGTGGCATTTCTGTATTCACAGTCCTGTGCAACCACTCATGCCATCTAGTTTCAAAATGTGTTCATCTCCCCAGAAGAAACCTCCCATCCTCACTAAGCAGTTACCCCTCCTTGGTATCCCCAAGCCCCTCGTTTAATGGAAGGGGAAACTGAGGCCCGCAGAGAGACTTGCCAGTGGATGGAGCTCTGATAATAAGGAATCAGGCACCCATCTGCTGGTTCAATCCTGGGTTGGTTTTCCACCCAGCAGAGGTGACAGAGCCAGGAGGTTCTGGGACCCCATGCTTGCAGCCAGAGCCCTACCCTGAGCCTCCCCACCAGGGGGCAGCAGAGAGCTTTCCAGAACCAGCCGCGGGGCTGGCAGGAAGCAGCGCGTCAGAACTGCTGACAAACCTCACGTGGACTCCAGATCCCTGTCTCTGTGGGTTGGGCTTGGGAATTGGAGAGGAGGCCGCATGATTGGAAACGAAGACAGCACGGCCTGGCTGGAGCAGCCGGAAGCGCCGTCACGTTGCCTGAGGACAGACTTCGTGCCCGCTGGGTTGGACCTGCAGCCATTCTTCTCGGGGTGGGGCCCCTAGGTCAGGGTTGCTCTTGGTCCCCGACCTGCCTCAGAGTCCGGGGGGCTTTGGAACTGTGCCTCCCCATCTCCACCCACCCTGGCTGGTGCCATGAGGGGCCTGTATCCTGGGATCCTGTTCCTCTTGGGCAGCAGAGACTGGGGGACCAGAGGAGATGACGGGTCTTCAAGCCCCACATTCAAAGCCCAGCCCACCCCTGACAGTCTGGGGGTTCGGGATGAGGGAGTTGATGTCTCTGAGCCCCAGTTTTGCCATCACTAAAATGAGGCCGACATACTGGGGCAGAGTGCCAGCCCCCGGGCTAACAGAGGCCTGTTTCCTACTGACAATCCCTCTTACCCCTAGGAACAGCTCCAACAACCACACACTAGAGAACACTCAACCCAGGCCAACTTGTCAGAGGCACGAGAACCAGAGCGACTCCATCTTGAATGGGGGCTGGGTAAAGGGAGGCTGAGACCTGCTGGGCCGCATTCCCAGGAGGCTAGGCATTCTTAGTCACAGGATGAGATAGGAGGTCCCCACAAGATACAGGTCATAAAGACCTTGCTGATAAAGCAAGTTGCAGTAAAGTCGGCCAAAGCCCACCAAACCCAAGATGGCCACGAGAGTGACCTCTGATTGTCCTCACGGCTCATTATGTGCTAATTATAATGCATTAGCTGTTAAAAGACACTCCGACCAGCGCCGCGACAGTTTACAGATGCCATGGCAACATCTGGAGGTTGCCCTACATGGTCTTAGAAGGGAGGGCAGAAACTCTCAGTTCTGGGAATTGCCCACCCCTTTCCTGGAACACTCATGAATAGTCCAACCCTTGTTTAGCGTATGATCAAGAAATAACCATGAAAATGGGCAACCAGCAGCCTTTGGCACCACTTTGCCTATGGAGCAGCCATTCTTTTTTTTCTTTTTTTCTTTTTTTTTTTTTTTGAGATGGAGTCTCGCTCTGTTGGCCGAACTGGAATGCAGTGGCGTGATCTTGGCTCACTACAACCTCTACCTCTTGGGTTCAAGCGATTCTCTTGCCTCAGCCTTCCTAGTAGCTGGGATTACAGGCACCTGCCACCACGCCCAGATAATGTTTTGTATTTTAGTGGCGACAGGGTTTTGCCATGTTGGACCAGGCTGGTCTCGAACTTCTCACCTCAGGTGATCCACCTGCCTCGGCATCCCAAAGTTATAGGATTACAGGAGTGAGCCATTGCGCCCGGCCAGAGTAGCCATTCTTTTATTCCTTTCCTTTCCTAATAAACTTGATTTCACTTTATGGACTCGCCCCGAATTCTTTCTTCTGTGAGATCCAAGAAACCTCTCTTGGGGTCTGGATCGGAACCGCTTTCCAGTAACAAACTTGCTTAACCTCTCAGACCCTTTTTCTCTTCATCTGTAACCAAAGACAAAGACTCCCCCGAGGTTCCAAAAGTGTGGAGAGAACGCATGGGAAACGAGGGGCACAGAGTTGGTGTGCAGAACCAATATCACAAAGTGAGTGTCAAGCCACTGTCATACTGGAAGGAATATCATGCTCTCCCCCACAAGTTATGAGGAACAATATCACAGGGAGGTGTGTACCTTCTCCGGTAGTGGGACTAGTATCATCATCTCTTCCTTTAGATGACAGGAACGATGTCACAGGGTAGGTGTACACCCCGTGTGTTTTTGGAAGCAATGTCATTCTCTCTTCTTCTAGGTTTTACGATTCACATCACAGGCGGGGTGTACACCCCTTATTATATTGGATGGCGTCTCATCCTCTTTCAACCTGTATCTTTAGAACAATATCCCATGGGGGTTGTATATCTCTTCAATATTGGTAGTAATACCATCTTCTCCTTTCCTGGATATCAGAAACAATATCACAGGAGGTGTGTACACCACTTGCAATGTTGGTAGTAATATCACCTCTCTCCTGTGGTTATTAAGGACAAAATCCCAGGGCGGCTGTACGGTTCCTACTTTATTGGGAGTAATATCATCCATTCACCCCCTGGATATCAGGAACCATATCACAGAAGAGTTGTCCACCCCCTTCGATATTGTCAGCCATGTCATCTTCTTCCCGCCAGGATATTAGGAACGATACCCGAGGTTTGGGGGCGGTTTACACCCACTGCGATATCGAAAGTAAAATCAGCCTCTTTCCCACTGGATATTAGGAACGATATCACGGGTGTGTGTGCACCTTCTGGGATATTGGGAGTACTATCAGCCTCCACCCTGCTGCATATCAGGAACAACACAAAGGGGGCAGGGTGGTTACATCCCCTGTGATATTGAGAGCAATACTCTTCTCTTTCCCCTGTACATTAGGAACTACATCACAGGGGTCTGTACACCTTCAGCGATATTGGGATTCCTGTTATCCTCTCCCCCATTGAATGTCGAAAACGATATCACAGAAGGGTGTACACCCCCTGCAATATGGCCAGTAACATCATCGTCTCTACCTTTGGATACTAGGAACAACATCACAGAGGGTGTGTACACTCCCCTGCAATATTGGGCATAATGTTATCCTCCCTTCCCCTGAATATTAGAAACGATATCCCTGGTGGAGGGAGGTGGAGTACATTAAGAACAACATCACTGGGTGGCTGTACTCCCCCTGCGATATTTTGCGTAGTATCATCCTCTTTTGCCTAGGATATTAAGAACAATATCACAGGAGGGGGGTACAGCCACAGTCCCTGCGTTATTGGGAGTAATAGCGTCTTCTTCCACTCTAGATATAAGCAACAATATCCCTGGGTTTGTGTACATCCCTTGCGATATAGGGCATATTGTCATTGTCACCCAATGTGGATATTGGGTGCAGTGTCTCAGCGGGGTTTACACCTTCTTCGATATTGGGAGTAATATCATCCTCTCCCCTCAGGATCGTAGGCTAAATGTCGAAGGGGTTTTACAACTCGTACGATATGGGCAGTAATAGCATCCTATCCCCACCTGGATGTTAGGAACAATATCACAGGGGACTGTACACTTCTTGGCATATTGGGAATCTTATCATCCTCTCCCATTTTGGATATTATGAAAAATATTAGAAACGAGGTGTACACCCGCTGAGATATTGAGAGTAATATTACGCTCTCCTCTTCGGGATATTAGGAACAATATTGCAGGAGGTGTGTACAACCCCCGTGATATTGGGAGTAATATCATTCTCTCTCTTTGAATATAAGAAACCATATCACAGGAGGATGTACCCCCCCCCGGTGATACTGGGAGTCATATGATGTTATTCGGAACAATAGCACAGTGGGTGTGTAAAATCCCTGCAATATTGCCACTAGTATTATCTTCTCCATCCCAGGATATAAGGAACAATGTCACAAGGGGATGTACACCCCTGTGATATTGGGGATAATATCTTCCTCTCCCCGGCTGGCTATTAGTAATATCTTCCTCTCTCTGGCTGGATGTGAGGGAAAATATCACAGTGGAGGACGACGCCCTTTGTGATATTGGGAGTAATATTATCCTCTCGCAGGTTGGATAGAGGGAACAAGATGACCGAAAGGATGAATACACGCTGCGGTAGTTTCATTCATGTCAGCCGCTACCCCCTGGTTATTAGGAATAACATCATAGAGGAGTGAACACTTTCTTCGATATTGGGAGTAATATCATCTTCTCAACGCCGGATATCAGGAACAAGCCTATTAATTGTTAATATTAATAAATACAATAAAAATTGATACTAATCATCAACATTACTAATGACAATAAAGATACTAAATATTATTGATTCAAAATGTTAATGATTAGTATTAATAATTAATAATCATAACACTATTAATAATAAAATAATGGTATCAATAACTAATGTTACTTAAGTCAATACAAAGTGATACTGGCAAAAACACAATAATTAATATAAAAAATTAATATTAATAAATAACATAATTATTAAAAATTAATTTTGGGCATCCATCACCATCTATTTAAATTAATTATCAATATTAATGAGAAAATATTAATTGATAATATTATTGATAATTATTATAATTGATTATTAATATTTAATAAATAATTCTATCATGTTACCTGAGCAATATTCTGAAGATACACACACGTCTGTGAAAGAGTTAATCACTTCCAGAGAGAGAAACGATACTACTCACAATATCGAAAACAGGATGTGAGTCCACAGTGGCTCCCAATAGCCAAGGGGGGGAGAGGGGGTGGCTATTGGTCCCCACCTCGCGGGGGGTGGCTCACCCCCCTGCGAGGTGGCTCCCAATAGCCAAGGGGGGGAGAGGGGGTGGCTATTGGTCCCCACCTCGCGGGGGGTGGCTCACCCCCCTGCGAGGTGGCTCCCAATAGCCAAGGGGGGGAGAGGGGGTGGCTATTGGTCCCCACCTCGCGGGGGGTGGCTCACCCCCCTGCGAGGTGGCTCCCAATAGCCAAGGGGGGGAGAGGGGGTGGCTATTGGTCCCCACCTCGCGGGGGGTGGCTCACCCCCCTGCGAGGTGGCTCCCAATAGCCAAGGGGGGGAGAGGGGGTGGCTATTGGTCCCCACCTCGCGGGGGGTGGCTCACCCCCCTGCGAGGTGGCTCCCAATAGCCAAGGGGGGGGAGAGGGGGTGGCTATTGGTCCCCACCTCGCGGGGGGTGGCTCACCCCCCTGCGAGGTGGCTCCCAATAGCCAAGGGGGGGAGAGGGGGGTGGCTATTGGTCCCCACCTCGCGGGGGGTGGCTCACCCCCCTGCGAGGTGGCTCCCAATAGCCAAGGGGGGGAGAGGGGGTGGCTATTGGTCCCCACCTCGCGGGGGGTGGCTCACCCCCCTGCGAGGTGGCTCCCAATAGCCAAGGGGGGGAGAGGGGGTGGCTATTGGTCCCCACCTCGCGGGGGGTGGCTCACCCCCCTGCGAGGTGGCTCCCAATAGCCAAGGGGGGGAGAGGGGGGTGGCTATTGGTCCCCACCTCGCGGGGGGGTGGCTCACCCCCCTGCGAGGTGGCTCCCAATAGCCAGGGGGGGGAGAGGGGGGTGGCTATTGGTCCCCACCTCGCGGGGGGTGGCTCACCCCCCTGCGAGGTGGCTCCCAATAGCCAAGGGGGGGAGAGGGGGTGGCTATTGGTCCCCACCTCGCGGGGGGGTGGCTCACCCCCCTGCGAGGTGGCTCCCAATAGCCAAGGGGGGGAGAGGGGGTGGCTATTGGTCCCCACCTCGCGGGGGGTGGCTCACCCCCCTGCGAGGTGGCTCCCAATAGCCAAGGGGGGGGAGAGGGGGTGGCTATTGGTCCCCACCTCGCGGGGGGTGGCTCACCCCCCTGCGAGGTGGCTCCCAATAGCCAAGGGGGGGAGAGGGGGTGGCTATTGGTCCCCACCTCGCGGGGGGTGGCTCACCCCCCTGCGAGGTGGCTCCCAATAGCCAAGGGGGGGAGAGGGGGTGGCTATTGGTCCCCACCTCGCGGGGGGGTGGCTCACCCCCCTGCGAGGTGGCTCCCAATAGCCAAGGGGGGGGAGAGGGGGTGGCTATTGGTCCCCACCTCGCGGGGGGTGGCTCACCCCCCTGCGAGGTGGCTCCCAATAGCCAAGGGGGGGAGAGGGGGTGGCTATTGGTCCCCACCTCGCGGGGGGTGGCTCACCCCCCTGCGAGGTGGCTCCCAATAGCCAAGGGGGGGAGAGGGGGTGGCTATTGGTCCCCACCTCGCGGGGGGTGGCTCACCCCCCTGCGAGGTGGCTCCCAATAGCCAAGGGGGGGAGAGGGGGTGGCTATTGGTCCCCACCTCGCGGGGGGTGGCTCACCCCCCTGCGAGGTGGCTCCCAATAGCCAAGGGGGGGAGAGGGGGTGGCTATTGGTCCCCACCTCGCGGGGGGTGGCTCACCCCCCTGCGAGGTGGCTCCAATAGCCAAGGGGGGGAGAGGGGGTGGCTATTGGTCCCCACCTCGCGGGGGGTGGCTCACCCCCCTGCGAGGTGGCTCCCAATAGCCAAGGGGGGGAGAGGGGGTGGCTATTGGTCCCCACCTCGCGGGGGGTGGCTCACCCCCCTGCGAGGTGGCTCCCAATAGCCAAGGGGGGGAGAGGGGGTGGCTATTGGTCCCCACCTCGCGGGGGGTGGCTCACCCCCCTGCGAGGTGGCTCCCAATAGCCAAGGGGGGGAGAGGGGGTGGCTATTGGTCCCCACCTCGCGGGGGGTGGCTCACCCCCCTGCGAGGTGGCTCCCAATAGCCAAGGGGGGGAGAGGGGGTGGCTATTGGTCCCCACCTCGCGGGGGGTGGCTCACCCCCCTGCGAGGTGGCTCCCAATAGCCAAGGGGGGGAGAGGGGGTGGCTATTGGTCCCCCACCTCGCGGGGGGTGGCTCACCCCCCTGCGAGGTGGCTCCCAATAGCCAAGGGGGGGGAGAGGGGGTGGCTATTGGTCCCCACCTCGCGGGGGGTGGCTCACCCCCCTGCGAGGTGGCTCCCAATAGCCAAGGGGGGGAGAGGGGGTGGCTATTGGTCCCCACCTCGCGGGGGGTGGCTCACCCCCCTGCGAGGTGGCTCCCAATAGCCAAGGGGGGGAGAGGGGGTGGCTATTGGTCCCCACCTCGCGGGGGGTGGCTCACCCCCCTGCGAGGTGGCTCCCAATAGCCAAGGGGGGGAGAGGGGGTGGCTATTGGTCCCCACCTCGCGGGGGGTGGCTCACCCCCCTGCGAGGTGGCTCCCAATAGCCAAGGGGGGGGGCGAGGGGGGTGGCTATTGGTCCCCACCTCGCGGGGGGGTGGCTCACCCCCCTGCGAGGTGGCTCCCAATAGCCAAGGGGGGGGGCGAGGGGGTGGCTATTGGTCCCCACCTCGCGGGGGGTGGCTCACCCCCCTGCGAGGTGGCTCCCAATAGCCAAGGGGGGGCGAGGGGGTGGCTATTGGTCCCCACCTCGCGGGGGGTGGCTCACCCCCCTGCGAGGTGGCTCCCAATAGCCAAGGGGGGGCGAGGGGGTGGCTATTGGTCCCCACCTCGCGGGGGGTGGCTCACCCCCCTGCGAGGTGGCTCCCAATAGCCAAGGGGGGGCGAGGGGGTGGCTATTGGTCCCCACCTCGCGGGGGGTGGCTCACCCCCCTGCGAGGTGGCTCCCAATAGCCAAGGGGGGGCGAGGGGGTGGCTATTGGTCCCCACCTCGCGGGGGTGGCTCACCCCCCTGCGAGGTGGCTCCCAATAGCCAAGGGGGGGCGAGGGGGTGGCTATTGGTCCCCACCTCGCGGGGGTGGCTCACCCCCCTGCGAGGTGGCTCCAATAGCCAAGGGGGGGCGAGGGGGTGGCTATTGGTCCCCACCTCGCGGGGGGTGGTCGGCTCACCCCCCTGCGAGGTGGCTCCCAATAGCCAAGGGGGGGCGAGGGGGTGGCTATTGGTCCCACCTCGCGGGGGGTGGCTCACCCCCCTGCGAGGTGGCTCCCAATAGCCAAGGGGGGGCGAGGGGGTGGCTATTGGTCCCCACCTCGCGGGGGGTGGCTCACCCCCCTGCGAGGTGGCTCCCAATAGCCAAGGGGGGGGCGAGGGGGTGGCTATTGGTCCCCACCTCGCGGGGGGTGGCTCACCCCCCTGCGAGGTGGCTCCCAATAGCCAAGGGGGGGCGAGGGGGTGGCTATTGGTCCCCACCTCGCGGGGGTGGCTCACCCCCCTGCGAGGTGGCTCCCAATAGCCAAGGGGGGGCGAGGGGGTGGCTATTGGTCCCCACCTCGCGGGGGGTGGCTCACCCCCCTGCGAGGTGGCTCCCAATAGCCAAGGGGGGGCGAGGGGGTGGCTATTGGTCCCCACCTCGCGGGGGGTGGCTCACCCCCCTGCGAGGTGGCTCCCAATAGCCAAGGGGGGGCGAGGGGGGTGGCTATTGGTCCCCACCTCGCGGGGGGTGGGCTCACCCCCCTGCGAGGTGGCTCCCAATAGCCAAGGGGGGGCGAGGGGGTGGCTATTGGTCCCCACCTCGCGGGGGGTGGCTCACCCCCCTGCGAGGTGGCTCCCAATAGCCAAGGGGGGGCGAGGGGGTGGCTATTGGTCCCCACCTCGCGGGGGGTGGCTCACCCCCCTGCGAGGTGGCTCCCAATAGCCAAGGGGGGGCGAGGGGGTGGCTATTGGTCCCCACCTCGCGGGGGGTGGCTCACCCCCCTGCGAGGTGGCTCCCAATAGCCAAGGGGGGGCGAGGGGGTGGCTATGATCTGAGTGTGTCCCCACCTCGCGGGGGGGTGGCTCACCCCCCTGCGAGGGTGGCTCCCAATAGCCAATGGGGGGCGAGGGGGTGGCT